>NC_056729.1:827137877-827305377 GCF_019279795.1 Protopterus annectens | reverse complement strand
TAAAGATATATATACTTGGACTAGGTTGCCATAAGGTTACATAGAATCAGCGACATTATTTTATAGACAAATGAAATGACAGCTAGATAAAATTGTACTTCCCTGTAACTTTGTGTTAATTCAGTATGTAAATGATTTATTAATTGTCTCAAAAATCTCTAAATGATTGCAAACAAAATAATATTTTTCTTCTGAATAAACTAGCTGATTTAAGTCAGCAAAGCTAAACTACAGTTGTGATAACCACAGGTTCGATACCTGGGACACCTAATATCACATGGAGCTAGACAAATTTATGTCATGCAAAATGCACCGCACTCAACTACTCTCAAATAATTATGTGCTTCTCTTGGATTATCTGGGTACTGCCAACAGTGGGTATCAACTTATGCGGAGGTGGTAAGACCATTGCTGGAGTTCTTAAGAAAGGATTATCTGACCTATACCTTGGTTAGAAAAATATGAGAATGCATTTATTCTATGAAAGACATTATTATCTAATCCAGCAGCATTAGATTTACTAGATTATCCTAAATATTGTTTTTTTTCTGTTTTGTAGTTAAAGAAAAAAAGTATGAATGCATCAATATGCAATGCATATTAATGAGATGCGGCATGCCTCAGCTAGGTTTCCAGCTCGCAACAGTGTTGCTGACTATAAAACCTTGTAAGCGAATGTGGATAGTAACTACGTGTAAAGAAGATCACCTACAGTGTGCAGATTTGTGCAGAATGCTACAATGATCACCAGGGCTTTACAAATAGCTGCCATTCTGTTAGTGCAACACATCTTCAAAGAGGCCAACATAATGACAGGAGAAATAACCAGTAATACAGACATCTTTGACATATGTATCACATAGGAATGTGTTAGAATGTAACACACTCAACCTTTTAGAGTGGGAAATGTGGACAAAGCCATAAAAATGGGGGGGGGGGGCAAAGGGCCAGAAGTAAGAACAGATGTTTAATATTGCACGTCCAAACTTAGGAAGTTGATAGAATATATAGGTTGGGCATTAGCATGAACTTTCTGAAGAGCATGATGTTTGAAACTCAAATGTCAGTCATCAGTTTCTGACTGCCCCCTGCAATGACATGCCAATGATTTTCCAGGAAAAACAAATGTTGTGGGGAACAGATCACAAATAGTAGACAAAAACTGTACATTCCACACAAATTGGGATAGTTTAGAGGTATGCACTCAAATGTATGTATTATTCAGTCACACCAGTCCAGAGATCATCCCAGTGATATGGCAGAATGCCTAATATTTGATAATGAAAGCATCTGGACATCCTGGGAATATCTGGACAGTTGAGAAGTATGAATGTGAAGTATATGGTCCAAACACAGTACAAGACAGCGCACCTACAGTCCAGATTATTATGATATCCCATTCTTAGCATACTGTACTGAAGCTGTGTTAATGATCTGTAACAGGACATGGGACTGCCATTTACAATGATCACTCAGGGGAAGTGTGTATATTGAACAGGGACACACAGATGAATTGCAGGAACAATTTTTTATAACGTCTTTTTTGACTGATGTCAGAAGCTTAATGGGATAGCCCCTTTCTTTGAACATTCCAATCAAAATATATATCTCATGTAAAAATATCTGTCCACAGAATAAGGATACTATCCAAAAATCTATGGTGAGATAAAATTGTGCTCATGTAAACTGAGGTGAAAACCTCCCTTTTCTCCCTTTCAGCTAGAACAAAGTTGAGAAAAATCTGGGCGCACTTTGTACCCATAGCCACAACTATTTTTTGCCTGAAGTATTCACCCTCAAAACATAGAAAATTGTTGATAAGCACCATTTCAACCAAGTCCACCAGTAAGTTAATCCTGGTTTGGTCCAACAACTCACTCCATGTCAGGCTTTGAGGATGATATCCTTATTCTGTTTACAGGGGGTTCTGAAGAGCTGTTAGAATTTATAAATTATTTAAACACAATGACTGATTTTTTAAGATTTACATATAAGACCAACAGCAAAAATATTGATTTCTTAGATATTTTTTGAGCAAAAACAGTTTTAGTCGAGAACTCTTTTCTAACATTTTTAAGAAAAGAACATATACAAACACACTCCTAGAATACCATAGTTGCTTTCCTTTTCATCAAAGACAGAGTCTCATTAAAGGCCAAATGGTTAGACTCTCCAGGTTGGTCAGTAATGATGATGAATTTTTACGAGATGTATATTTTGATTGGAATGTTCAAAGAAAGGGGCTATCCCATTAAGCTTCTGACATCAGTCAAGAAAGAAGTTATAAAAAATTGTTCTACGAGATTTAGCCCCATTTTAAGAGGTGGGATGAGTACTGTAATGATGGTGAATGCAGAAATACCTAAGAATGATGTTATGGTCTTGCAGTACAATAATTTAGCTCCAGATTTGGCAAAAAGTTTATGTAGGATTTGGGACAGTGTGCTTGACGCTGAACTGAAAAACAAATTATGTGCAAAACCTAAAGTTGTATACAGCAGGGGCAGAAATATCAAGGAAATACTTGAATGTGACAATGAAAGGTTTAAAAAGACATACATCTCTAGGATGAGCAAATGTGTGGCATGCAGTAGTTGTAGGTTTATTAATGATAGTCCTTATGTGACTATTGAAACACACAACAGGACACTGCAGTGTCCTGGACGCTGCAACTGCAGTACAAAAGGAGTTGTATACATCACTACATGTGAGTCATGCCCTGCATTCTACATAGGCAAGACCATCAGGAAGTTACATGACAGCATTCTGGAGCATAATAGGGATATAAGAAAAAGAAAAGAGACCAATGCTTTATACATGCACACTAGAGAATGCAATGAGTATAAAAAATGTATATTTTTTTTGATCGTCAAAACAAAAGTAGGAATGAGAGGGGGTGTCCCTGAATTAGAACTTTTAAGCAAAGAGTTAGAATGGCACCTTAGATTAAATGCCAAAGAGAAGCCAGCCATTAATGACAATACATCTCTGTTGTGTGTTCTAAAAAGGAGAGCAAGAGAGATTTGATTTTTTAAGTGAAGTTTACACTTGATGGATATGTTTTACATGTTTTATCTGGTTTAAGGTGTTCATGATCTACTTTCGCAAAGATTTGTTTCATTTACTATGTTTACAAAAGGCTATAGTTGCATTCCAGATATTTTATTTTTAATGTTTAACTGTTTTAACATTTTTACTATTTATTTATTAGATATTTTATTCTTCATATTGCATAATTTGACATGGCAGGAAATGATGTAATGATTGACTTTAAGATCTGGTGCTATTTAAATAGAGCTTAAAGATGTTTTCACTGAATCTGATGATGCCTTAATATTTTATCACTCGAAAGCACTTAGTCTGTGAAATTTGTATGTTAATTTATTTTATATTTTAATAGTGTGGATACATTAAAGTGAGTGCTTTTTCTTTACCACAGGCAGTGGTTTTCTTATTTTTCCATTAACTATTATGATACAGACACAATGTATGAGGGTAACCACATACACACTGTCCTGGTACCATAATATCTGCAGGAGGTGTTAGGAGGGACATTGCTATACCTATATGTGACAGTATAGGCAATACAGGTCAGCTGCCTTATGTGCATGACATATAGCTATGGCACAATTCACACTGCCACAAATGATATACATGCCATTAATGTTGCCAGACATCTATGTATGCAGTCTGTGCATAAGCTGAACAGGTAGCACACATGCATCAGTTGTAACAACTCTCTAAGGCCAAGAACATGGCATTAATGGGTTCAGACAATATCCCAGGATGCCTTCTAAATAGCATGAAACAAGACCAATCAGGCCCTCTGGAATTGCTATTTAAATGTAACCTCCAACACTCTTCATGTCTCATGAATAGAGAACAACAGCAGTCATCCCTCTGCACAAAGGAGGGCCATCTACAGACACTGGAAATTAAAGATCCATAAGTCTCACTAGTCTTATACATAAAGCCATGGAAAGAATTATCATGGAAAAGATCACTGGTGATATAGTAAACCTCCAGACACTGGATCCAACCCAGTTTAGTTTCATTAAGGGCAGGTCATGCCTACTCAACCTGGTGGACTTCTTTGAGAAAGTCACCAAAAAGATGAATGAAGGCAAAATGGTTCACACTGCTTACACTGACATGGCAAAGGCATTTGACACAATACTCCACTCAGGTATTGTTGACAAACTCAAGAGGTTAGGTACAAACCCATATGTCATTAAGTGAATAGCCAGCTGCCTCATAGACAGGACCAAGGAAGTTATAATTGGGGAGTCCACCTCTACAAAGAGGCCAGTCACAAGTGGATTCCTTCAGGGATCAGTCCTTGGACTGCTCCTATTTGGCATTTACTTCTCTGAAGTCAAGGTCAAGATTAGTGGTCTCTGCCTGACTAAATTTGTAGATGACTGCAAATTAGGAGCTGTCATTGAATCCCACACTGATAGAAGTGTTCTCCAGGAAGGACTGACGCAGACAATCAACTGGTGAAAGAAACATGGACTAAACCTAAATGCCAAGAAATGCATAATAGTTTCCTTCCGGAAGTCATCCACCCCCTGTAAACTATCATATTGACAACACACCCCTTAGAGTTCACCCAGTAGTCAGCGACTTAAGAACACACATAGACAGTAATCTAGCCTTTGACCATCACGTGTCTACAGCAGTGAGGAAATCATTCTATGTTGCACAACTTATAAACAAAGGTATGGCATTTAATTCCAAACAAATCCTTGTTCCACTGTATCTGGCATTCATCAGACCTGTCATCGAGTACAGTATCCCCTTTGGTATCTACCTAATCAGGCATATCCAACAACTGGATTGTCCACAGAGGCTCCTCACTAAAAGAATGCAGGACATATGTAAAATATCCTATGCAGATCGTCTCAATGCTCTATCACTGTATTCTGTCTCCTACAGCCTTTTGAGGGGACATCTATGCCTGGCATACATGGCACTGTCAGACCCCACTCTGATGGACCTCCTGCATATCTACAAAACAAACAGCAACATAATTACCCATTCTAAAGACTTAAACCTTGCCTGTGATATAAACAGTACCTGCTGGAGAGACAAGTATGTATCCCATAGACTACCCATCTCTGGAACAGGCTCCCATCCATGTGAAGCAGAGTTCCTCCCTAACTCAATTCAAGTGCAGCTTGGACAATTGGATAGGGAATAGGAAATTCATCCCTGGTTTGACACCTATGCCTCTAATGGATACAGGCAACCTGTAAATGATTCATCTCCAAGAACCCTGCATGTAAATGTTTCATTTCCCAAGCCCTTGCTTACACTTATCAAGGGTATCAGAACTTGTCAGAGATTTCAGATGCATGGCTAGGCTTAAAAGGGCCTTTGTGGTCATTAGCCTAGTAAGACCTGTGAACCTTTTGGTGTTCTGCACCATCAGACAGTCATGTATATTCCCCAGAAAGAAAACCTAGGAATTTCCAATAAGCTGTGTGACAGCACACTGTGATAAAGATGGTACACTTTAGTTACACATCACTGGAAGATGTGTAGGGAGGTACATGAAGAAGGGTGCATTGTACACAGTTATTGGTATGATGAAGGCTGGGAACCATGAAGTTATTTTGGCTTCTGATGTGCATATCCTTTATATACCGAATAGCTGTGTTACATTCAATGGAGTAGTCAGCACTGTAACCACATGCTGTTGAATGTATCACTTACCCTCTACCCCAAGACACAGGTCACATACCTATTGATCTGATTATAGGGTGTGATGTCCACATTATACTTGGGGGTGTGTATGTTTCCTGATTCAACAAATCCCTCTATGTAAGGAAATAACAGAAATTGATAAATCCAAAGATATAAAATCCATGTATTTATTGCAGACAGAAACAAACGGATAAGCGCTTTCACTGTATTAGCTTCTTCAGATCCATGAAACAAACACCTAATGCAGACTTATATATTGAAAGCACATAGATATAATTAAACAATTAACCTATCAAAAAATGATTCAATACAGGATTCTATTTAAAGGCATAGCAGATTGCAAAAAACTAAAGATACAAACTACAGAAGTATAAATACATAAAATCCCTAAAACATATCATACAATATGTGTAGAAAATATATATGTAAGAAATAATAAATAGTACATGGAGAAAATTCCACATATTAAAAACATAAAAACTCTGAGGCATGAGGGCATAAACATAGGCATACTCATATTAAAAATAAACCACATAGAATCACTTGACATGCCGACGCTGCCTCAGCCTAGGTTTAATGGATGCCCTTTCATTTAAACCTAATCCCCTATCAGCCCTCAATAATGTTATCCAATCACTCTCTTTCCCTTCAGTGTAAGTCCTGATATCACCACCCCTCTGAGTTGGGGTGATAACTTCTAACACTCTAAACAGAAACTTATGGTCATGGCCATGCACAGCCACATGTTTAGCTAAAGCATTATGTAGCGTGCCTTTCCTGATGTGATAGTTGTGCTCCATCATCCTATCTCTGAGTGGGCGGTTGGTCTTACCAACGTAGAAGGAGGAGCACAACTGACACACTGCTAGATAAACAACATGTACGGTCATACAATCCGCCTCCACTTTAGTATAGAAAACTCTTCGCAAATCAGGATGAAAGAACTCCACATTGCTGTCTATAAAGGAGCAAAAATTACAGTGACCACAAGGTCTAGTACATCCTGCCTTCATAAGATGTTTATCCGGTCTAGGATAGCACAACAAGGCACGCTACATAATGCTTTAGCTAAACATGTGGCTGTGCATGGCCATGACCATAAGTT
Source organism: Protopterus annectens (assembly GCF_019279795.1). Taxonomy (NCBI): domain Eukaryota; kingdom Metazoa; phylum Chordata; order Ceratodontiformes; family Protopteridae; genus Protopterus; species Protopterus annectens. The sequence goes on along the minus strand of NC_056729.1, from coordinate 827,298,563 downwards.
TCTGTTTAGAGTGTTAGAAGTTATCACCCCAACTCAGAGGGGTGGTGATATCAGGACTTACACTGAAGGGAAAGAGAGTGATTGGATAACATTATTGAGGGCTGATAGGGAATTAGGTTTAAATGAAAGGGCATCCATTAAACCTAGGCTGAGGCAGCGTCGGTATGTCAAGTGATTCTATGTGGTTTATTTTTAATATGAGTATGCCTATGTTTATGCCCTCATGCCTCAGAGTTTTTATGTTTTTAATATGTGGAATTTTCTCCATGTGCTATTTATTATTTCTTACATATATATTTTCTACACATATTGTATGATATGTTTTAGGGATTTTATGTATTTATACTTCTGTAGTGTGTATCTTTAGTTTTTTGCAATCTGCTATGCCTTTAAATAGAATCCTGTATTGAATCATTTTTTGATAGGTTAATTGTTTAATTATATCTGTGTGCTTTCAATATATGTCTGCATTAGGTGTTTGTTTCATGGATCTGAAGAAGCTAATACAGTGAAAGCGCTTATCTGTTTGTTTCTGTCTGCAATAAATACGTGGATTTTATATCTTTGGATTTATCAATTTCTGTTATTTCCTCACTTTCACTCCTGCTCAGTATAAGTTCTTCGTTCATACTTCTCTTTATTTTTTCTGAGCAGAGGTGTTCACCTGTGAAAAAGCATCTTTTATGACTTTTTTATAAATCCCTCTATGTGTCTCATCAATGTAGGTGTTGTCACGGCTGTGGCAGCAGTCTCTGATATGTATTGATACTGTCTATATTATACTAATATCACAGTTAGTGTCAATCACTGTGCACATGCTGTAGTTCTTCAGGCAGCTGGTTGGACACAGCATGCATATGTCATCTGTGATGTCCATCACTTAATTAATGGGCAGGAAAGGGCCTAGCAGACACCCTGATCTAATGACCTGATCATTGAACCTGAGATATATGTCATGTCACATATTTCAACATAGTGAGATGCCATGTATGTCATACACTTGTCTACCCATTTGGTGATATAGCTGTTCATGGCCACATGACAGTGTTGATTGAATATCTTAGTATGGGTTTTTGTCAAATGCCTTGACATGTTCAAGTTTTGATGACATCTATCAGATGTAATGGACCTGATGTAGCAGTAACAATTCAAACAGGTCTGTTGCACACACCTGGAATATTGCTATTGTACATGTAGAACATGTCCAAAGTGACATGTTGGTGTACCTCACAGTCAGAGATAGTCAAGATGTCCCTATAAATGCATGGATCAGGTGCTGTCCCTGCAACTCAGGTGGATGCATGTTTATGTACCCCCTTGTATGGGAACATAGGCTGTGTGGAGGATGTGTTGAACTGTGTAGTCAGCTGAATTAGGAAGGTGTATGTGCTGGGTCATGCCATAGGTGACTGGTGCTGTTCTCACAACACATGGATTCCATGTGATAGGCCTGGATGAAGGTAAGGCAATGCATACTGCCTATTGTGATCTGGCCTAGGGTATTGACACAATCTCACACACACACACACACACACACACACACACACACACACACACACACACACACACACACACACACACACACACACACACGCGTATCATTGAGAAAACCCTCAAGCTGGGGATTAAACACTATGTCAGTTAATGGGTAAACAATTGGCTCACTGACAGAACACATCAGGTGAAAGTTGGTGAATCAACCTGTACCAGTATAGCTGTCAACACTGGCAAACCCCAGGAATCTGTGCTTGGCCCTTAACTGTTTGAACTGTATTTCTTGACAGTTCAGCTAAAGTATATGGCCTTTGACTTACCAGGTTTGCTGATTCTTGCATATTGCATGCACTCATTGAGTCCACCAATGGTGATAACATAGTACAGGAGGAGCTAACACCCACAACTGAATGGTGACAAAGGTATACAATGTACAAATAAATGCAGAAATTTGTGTTTGTAATGTTGTCCATTGAAAAGTGGAGTTCCATGGTGATCACAGCAATGACAACAGTCCTGCTATGAAGAAATCCAGTGATGCAAGCAGTTGGAACACATCTAGATAGCCAGTCTGAACTTTGACCACCAAGTGCCCATACTCCTACTGAAAGCCTATGTTGTGCACATCATAAGACATGCCATCATACTGATTTCTTAGGATTGTATGACAGTACTGTAGTCAAACCTCATTACAACACTAATAGAGTATAATGCACATTTTTTACATGTACCTCACCGGGCAAGATAACACAGGACCTACACACCATGCCATGCTGTATGTAGATAGATTAAAAACTATATCACTCTAAACTTTAATCTATAGTATGAGGTGACTTCAGCCTGCTCTCTGGGCCAGTCTCTGACCCTGGCCTGGTGGGAGCACTGCATATCCAAAAATGTGATGTAGCTCGTCTGATTTATACAGGAGTGCAGGTGAACTTATAGTATATGGCATCAGTAGGCCATGTGGTAGATAAGAGGTTGGGAGACCTATATGAAATGGATGTGTAGGCATGAGCAAGTATCAAAATACTGGCAATCCATGTAATTGGAGAAGTAACTGTAGGAGATGCACATCTTCTCTGCTGTTTAGACACACAAACACACCCTCATTTGACTCCAGTGAGAACAGAACTCCTACCTAAGTACACAGACTACAGAATACAGTACTTAACACAAGCATCATGGCACAAGTCTGATTTATTTAAGAGTGCAGGTGAACTTATAGTACATGGCCATGTGAGAGATTGAGTGGCCTGTATGACACTGATGTTTAGGCATGAGCAAATATCAAAATACTGGAAATCCAAGTAATTGGAAAAGTAACTGTAGGATAAATATGTTTGCTTTACTGTCTAGGCACACACACACACACACACACACACACACACACACACACACACACACACACACACACACACACACACACACACACACACACACTTGGCTGCCATGAGAACAGAACCCCAACCTAAGTACACAGACTGCAGAACATAGTATGTTACACAAGTGCCATGGCACAAGTCTGATTTATACAAGAATGCAAGTAAACTTATAGTACATGACATCAGCAGGCCATGTGGGGGGTCAACAAATTGTAAGGCCTGCATAGACACATAGCTTCATGAGTTCAAATGAGACTATTAGCCTAATAGCACTAGGGTGGTTAGAAGGCTAGCTGTATAAAAATACAAGTTCCCTTATTAAGTATATTTAGATGGTTGTATTTAGTAGATCATGTTTGTGAGCAGCACCAACTGGCCCTGTCCATGAGGGACATAGAGGCCAGTCCAGAGATGACTTTACAACCACTAAACCAGTAGTCAAGGTTGCACTTGAACAGGATCTTTGAGGAGCATTGCTTTACTCACAGTGGGAGCTTATTACAGAGGAGTGTGAATCATTGTGGGATATATTTGTCTCCCCAGCATGTTCTGTTTATGTCACAAGCTAGGTTGAGAACCCTGAGGCAAGATATAGTTGACTAATTTGAATTGGAGATATCCATTATTTCCAGAAGGGCAGGGTCTGAGATTTCTCTGCAGGGCAGCCATAGGTCGCCTCTCAGCAGCCTGCATGATACCAAATACAGTGACTGCTGCGTCATTCTTTCCATGTATGCAATATTTGGAGGTCTTGGAGTCTCCCAGGCACAACCCTGTTTTCTCTCCAATTGCTACAAGTACCCACAGAGATGTGAGTATTATACTCCATTATTGCTGTGACGAGGGTAGAGTACAGCAGGCATATGACTACCCTGGTGTTGGATATGATGTCCAGCACAGTGGGGTAGGCCTGTATGATGTGCACAATGCAGATGGTGTGTGTCACCACAATGAGTGCATAGTGATGAAAGAGTAGATTGCTGTCAAAATGTGTTCCTAAGTTTCACATACACTGTGTTTGAGCTTAGGGATTGCTATGTATATCATAATTTGCAGGGGTATGTTATTGGCAAAGGAGACAAAGAGTCATTGTATGCTTAAAGTTTAGTCTGTGAGTTTGTCATCAATCATCAGTCTGTGTCAGCCCCTACTGTAATATGTTACCATCATTGGAGGACTAGTGTGTCCAATTAACAGTCATCTGCAAACTTGGAAAACCACAGGCCATCTACTGTTGCCTGTACTTCAGGGAAGTATTTACCAAACAGTTGAGAGTTTAACACAGATCCTTATGGCATTCCACTAGTGAATGGGCTGGTGGTGGAGGTGCAGTCCCTAGTTATGAGAATGTGAGTTCTGTCATTGAGACAGTTAGCTCTTCATCTAGTACTGCATGGCCTATTTTCCAAATGTAAGATCTTTACTATGAGGCATGAATGGGGTATAGTGTCAAAGGCCTTGGATAACTGAACATAGGCAGTATAGGTTTATAGGTTCATAGGTTCATACTAGGCTATCTGCCCTAGGGCATTTGTAAGCCTAGCCAGAGTGTGTTTGGCTTTCGCCACCCATTTTAAATGTTTTACTATGCCCTTTTTCGAGGTTAGTTTACGGTGGCTCTGTTTAGCAGTGACACAGAAGTGATACCCGTGGTAAACCTATGATCTCCCATCCACTCGTCAAGATTTCTTTTGAAGAGAGTCAGTGAGGGACTCTGCCTAACTCGGACTGGGATTCTATTTTAGAGTGAAGGGGGCCTCTGGGTTATGAATCTGTCCCTCCAGCGTGTCCTATTTATTTCAGTGCTGAGGTTCAAGTCCCTCGAGCGCGTAGCTTGATGGGATTTGGATTTTCTGAGGTGCAGCATGTCCATTAATTCCGGGTTGGACATGGCTTTATATGTCAGGCACAGATCGCCTCTAAGCAGGCGGTATGCAACTGAGTAGAGCTGGAGTTTCTTTAACCAGGCAGCATATGGCATCTGTTTGAGCCCTTTGATCCTCTTGGTGAGGTACTTTTGGGTTCTTCCCAGTTGCTGCAGGTGTCGGGTAAGGTACATCCTGAAAGGGGCATTGTATTAAATTATGGGCCTGATGAGGGACGGGTAAAGAGGCACAATGACCTCCCTTGATCTAGATGTGAATCCCTTCATGATTAGGTGGGCTATATAGAAGGTTTTTCTAACCACTTTGGCCACGTGGTTGTCAAATGAGAGATTGCTATCAACTTGGGTCCCCAGGTCCCTAATTACTTCTTCCGTACTTAATGGATTGCCACCTATGTGGTAATTTGTGTGCACTTTGTTTTTGCCAAAGGGGATGAGTATACACTTTTTGGCATTTAGCTTGAGGCCATGGCTCTGGCACCAGTTATCTGTTTCTATGAGACCCTTTTGGAGGATGCTTGTGTCAGCTGGAGAGTCAATTATGGCACCCAGTTTGCAGTCATCTGCGAACTTGGTCAGCCACAGTCCTCCCGTGTTGGCCTGTACCTCTGAGAAATATATGCCGAACAAGAGAGGTCCCAGGACTGAGCCTTGTGGGACACCACTTGTAACTGGTTTGGAGTCTGACATTGCTCCAGCAATTCTGACCATGTGAGTTCTGTCCTTGAGCCAGTTTGCAACCCATCTAGTGACATTGGGGTTTATATTTAAGCTGGATAGCTTATCTATGATGCCCGAGTGGGGTATTGTATCGAAGGCTTTTGCGAGGTCCAGGTAGGCTGTGTGGACAACCTTCCCCTCATCAATGGCCTTGGTGACTGTTACAAAGAAATCAACCAGGTTTAAGAGGCAGGATCTGCCCTTAACAAAGCCGCACTGGGTAGGATCCAGTGTCTGTAGGTCCCCAATATCTTTATTTATGAGTTTCATGATGATCCTCTCCATAGCTTTGCAGACCAAGCTAGTCAGACTTATGGGGCGATAGTTTCCAGGATCCGTTGAGGCACCACCTTTGTGGAGAAGGACCACTGTTGCTATACGCCATTCTTTGGGTACATATCCTGTAGTATGGCTGAGATTGAACAGTAGCTTTATGTTGGGGTTCAGCTCTTCTTGGAGTTAATGTAGGATGCAGCGCAGGACACCGTCTGGTCCCATTGATGCTGTGTTTTTTGCTTTGGAGAGGGCGGCTCTCACCTGAGCATCTGAGATGGCCTGTACCTCTGAGAAATATAAGCACTCTGCTGGGATATATAATTGCTCTTTTGGGGGGGGGGGGGAGTTTGCGCTGAACCTGTCAGCCAGGATGTTGGCAATGTCTATGGGTTCAGTGTATTTTTTGTCATTTTGGACTAACTCTGAGCATATCTGGGAGTTTCCACCCAGGTTCCTAACATAACTAAAGAAAGCCTTGTGATTATCTTTAGTGTCTTGTGCATTTTTTCTCTCGAAGCTGGACTTAGATGAATTTATGAGTGCCAGTAGTTTTTTGCTAATACTGATCAGAGATGCCTTCCCTTTTAAGGATTTTGCTCTATCATGCAGTAGCTTCCTCCTTCTATTGTATAGTTTGTTTATGGCTGGGGTCCACCAGACAGGACGCCTGCCTTTGGGGGATTGGGTCTTGGTTTTATTTGGGATTGCATGATCCATGCATTCCTGAAGGTGTTCATAGAATGCGTTTATAAAGGATTCTGCAGTCTGGGCTGTATTTTCCACAGGCCCGGGGGCTTTGAAGGATTCCACCTCGGTTTTGAGGAGTGTGAAGTTTGCTTTAGAGAAGTTTTTCACTGTGGTTTTCTGGGCAGGGGTTGGGGTCGGGATGTGGATATCCAGTGCGATTAATTTATGGTCTGATCTTACCAGTGAGGGATACACTTCTGGTCTGGAGCATAGAGTCTCCATGTTGGTGATGATCAGGTCCAGTATGTTTTCCCCTCTTGTGGGAGTGGTGACAAGTTGTTCCATAGCATTTGAGTTTATAAATTCTAGGAACCTTTGGGCTAGGGTGTTGGAGCTAGAGTAATGCTCCCAGTCTATGTTTGGGTAGTTGAAGTCGCCCAATATAATGGTGTTTGGGGAGACCTTCATATTTTCCAGTGTTCTCAGGAAGGTTGAGTGGGGTTCCTGGGTTTGGGAGGGTGGTCTGTAGCAGGCTATAAACTGGAAGGCAGTTTTACCCACTGTTAGTTGCACATGGGTAGTTTCGGATGCTTCGTTGCTGTGCCACCAACCTGGAGGTGTGGGTATCTTTGATGAATATTGATACTTCCCCTCCTTTTGTGGTTCGGTCCGAGTTTTGGGGCCGAAAAGTATGGTATGAGGTATAACCTGGTAGTGCTGGGGTGCTCTCGGGATCCTTGAACCAGGTTTCTGTTACTGCATAGATATCGATGTTCTCCATGCTGAGGAGAGTTTCAAGTGCGTGCATCTTGAGGTTTAGACTTCTGGCGTTGAGTGGCATTACCCTTAGTTTCTTTTCCCTTGTGATACCTATGGAGGTGGGTTTGTCTTTTGAGCTTTGCCTAAAAAAGGCACTATGGGGGTGGCAAGAGTCTTTGCCAATATCCGAAAGCCCAGGGGTGACAGGTGCAAGCTGTCCCTAGTGAAGCAACGTGGCTTGTCGAGCAGGTCATCCCAGGCTGACAGGCATTGGATCCCCTTTGAATGACACCAATACTTAAACCAATCATTGAAATTGATCATCTTGTCTTCATATTGTGGCATCATTCTTGGTGAGGGTAGGATGCTACTCAAGGTCAGGGTCATACCGGCCTGGGCTACATGCTCAGAGAGCTCCTCTATGTCTCTTTTCATGTAGTGCAGGGAGGTATGTCTCAGGTCCGTCATCCCTCCTCAAGATCTTTGGTCCAATATCCATGAAGTCCACAAGGATCAATAAGCAAGAGCTACCCTTCCACAAAACCAACATAGGTAGGGTCAAGTGTGTTGAAAGTCACCTATGTCCTTGTGGATATTGTCCATGCTGATGCCTGCAGTAGCCTTGCTAATAAGACTTTTTAGGCATATGGGTCAATAGTTGTATTTTGCATGCTACTAGACTGATGTGCATTGCATAGCATACATTTAATATTACATTTTGTAGTGTGGTTGATATATGTGTGGAAAAAGTACTGAGATCGCAGGGTTATACTTCTTGGGGGGTGCCAACACATGGATGTATTTTAAATACATGACATATATTTAGATGGAGCCCTAAGCTTGTAATGCTTCTACATGTAATTTCATGTCATACAAAGGAAATGGACAGTAAACAGCAGTAATACAACATAATATAAACATTGTTATAGCTCAGTGAGCAGTGGGTTTGTGCAATGGTTAGCAAAGTACACATGCATGTGAGACACACGTTTGCATGTAGCTACGCAGTGTTCAAATGCAAATAGCAGTGCTAAAGTCTGACAGCATTGAGTCTCTGAAATACACCTGCTACTTAACTGACTCTGTGGTAGCAGAAGAAAAAGAGAGAGAGAAGTATTTTAATCCAGTACCATCTGGTCCCAAAAAGGAAAGTATCAATGCATTTTCACCTGCTGTCACAGACTCAGTTAAGTAGCAGGTGTTTTTCATAGACGTGTATACACTTTGCTACTTGCGAACCTGCAACCCTGGTGTTTCACTACTTTTTCCACACATATATCACCTACACTACATAAAATAATGTCAAATGTGTCTCATGTGCAACACACATCAATCTGGCAACACGCGGAACTGCAACTATTGACCCAGAAACCTAACAAGCCTTATATTCAATGCTTGGGAAGGGATCAGCATGGACCTTATCCACAGGGACATAGGTGAAATTCAACACACCTGAGTCAACCTATGTTCATAGGTTTATATGTTCATAGGATGTTACTAAGCTATTGACCCGTGGGTCTTTGCAAGACCAGCTGTTAAATCCTAATATAATACTAGCAGCAAACAAATAAATCCAAACCTCCCCAGAAGTTGAAAATGTTGAGACACAGGTGCCCAGTAGGAAGGTAGCTGGAATAAAGAAGCTTAACCACGACAAAGTAAAATCTTCTTTTTTAATACAAAATGGTGAGCGTTTTCACAATGGTAACCATTGCTTCATCAGACAGTTCATTGAAACAGCAACAGCACTTAAATACTTTAATTCATTACTAAAACAACCAATCCTACCATTCAAAATTAATTCAGCACTCAGAAATCAATTAATTACTATGGTTACGTTTTGCCCTTAATTAATTGCTGAAGTCAGAAAATCTCTGTTTAGAAAACACATGCACAAAATGTAAAGACAAGAACATGTGGATAAATACAAATAAAATACATTAAAAGTCAATGAATAAATACATATCCACATGTTCCCTATTTAGTAACTACTTATGTGCATGGGTATAAGCATAAAAAATATATAAAAATAATATATATAAAAGTATAAGCAGTACACACTCAACAACTTAATACATTATGGCTACCTTCCTACTGGGCACCTGTGTTTCAAACTAATATAATACTAGATGAGAGATATCATCTATGCTCAAGAGTTTTTTAGCATGGACTACCCATGTCTAGGAGAAAAGTAGGGGCAATCCCCAGCAGATATTTACAGTTTGCCATCCAGTTATCCAGGTTGCACTTAGGGTCATGGACATGCTCTGCTTGACATGGATTGGAAGCCTATTCAAGAGGAGTGGCAACCTATGAGAGATGTATCTGTCTCTCCAGCAGGTCCTATTTATGTCACAGGCAAGACTGAGGTCCCTGGAATGGGTGAGTTTATTAACATTTCACTTTTGGATGTGCAGCATTTTCATTACATATTGGTCAGAGATAGCCCTGTAAGCCAGACATAAGTTGCCTCTAAGTAGTCTATATGCTACTGTGTGCAATGACAGTGACTTCAGTCTGTCTATATAAGACATGCACTGGAGACCCTGGATTTTGTTGGTTAGAAATCTCTGATGTCTCTCAAGTTGCTGCAGGTGTCTGGTACAAACATGCCAAAGGGACCATTATATTCAATAATAGGCCTGGTAAGGGATGAGTATAGGGGAGTTTTAACCTCTATTGCTTATGAGGCGATGTTTTTGCTTAGCATGTGAGCATTGTAGAATTGCTTCCTCACCACAGTAGACACATGGTGGTCGAAGTTGAGGTTACAGTCAACTATGTGCCCAGGTCTCCCACTACACAATTGTTACTTAGGGTATCATTGTTTATTTTATAATCAGCAGGGACATTGATTTTACTGAAGAGAATGATGATGCATTTTTTAGCATTTAGTTCAAGACCATGGCTTTGGCACTAATCACTGGTCTTTGTAAGTCTCTTTTGAAGAATGCTGACATTGTTAGGGAATTCAATGACAGCACCATCTAATCTGCAGTCATCTACAAACGTGGCTAGCCACAACCCCTCTGTTTTGTCCTGGACTTCTCAGAAGTATATGCCAAGCAAGAGGGCAGCACTGACCCTTGTGGGACCCCACCGGTGGTAGAGGTGAAGTCTCCCACTTTGACTAAGTGTTTTCAATCTGTGAGTCAGTTTTCAACCCACCTCACAACATAGGAGTTGATATTCAACTAGGTAAGTTTGTCAATGATGCCCAAATATGGGATTGTGCTGAAAGCCTTGGGCAAGTCATGATAGGCTGTGTGTACAGCTTTGCCTTCATCTATGGCTCTGGTCACATTCTTGAAGAAGTCCTCCAGGTTTAACAGGCAAGACTTACCCTTGACAAAACCAAACTGAGATGGATCTAGGGATTCAAGGTCACCTATATCCTTATTTATGAGGTCCATGATAATTTGTTTTATTGCTTTACCGATGAGGCTGGTTAAACTTATGGGTCTATAGTTATAAAACTCCACCAGACTAGTGTTACCCAGGTCTGTGACCAAGCTGCCCTTGTGGAGGGGGATAAGAGTCACTGCTTTCCATTCAGTGGGGACAAAGTCAACACTCAGCTGTGGTTGAATAGGGTGCCTAGTGGAGTTGCTAGCTCTTGTTTTAGAACATTAAGAACACAGCCTAGAATACCATCTGGTCCCATGGAGGCTGCAAAGGGAGAGCATTAATGACTTGCTCTTTGGAGATGCAGGGAGGAGGAGATATTGAAGACATGCTTAGTGGTATGCTTGGGGGATAGGGGAGTGAAAATTTTGCCAAACCCATCTGCTAGCAGGTTTGCAATTTCCACAGGGTCAATGTGTATGATACCATGTGCAATTAGTTTATCACACATCTGATTCATACCATTTATGCTGCAGACGTAGTTGAAGAAAGCCTTATGGTTATCCTTGGCTATGGCTGCTAAATTTTTCTCATAATTGTTCTTTGAGAATTTTAATAGTTGTCTTATTTGCTTGTTTAGGCCAATGAGGGGGCTCTCCCAGTTCTGAGTTCTCATGTTTGTATTTTTAGACAGCAGTTTCTTTCACTTAATGTATAATCTAGTAATGTTAGACATCCACCTGGATGGTTTGTTTTTTCTTGGGTATCTTGCTTTAATCCTATCAGGCATTGCTGTCTATACATTTGTATAGATGTTTATACAGGCCATCAGTGTATACCTTGTTATAGCTGTCAATGCCATATGTGGAGACTGGAGCTTGGAAGTCAGTTATACCATTCCTTAGGAGGATATAGTTAGCTTTGGTGAAGTTCTTTAGCCTGACATCTCTTTTGGGGAATTCTGTTGCTATTGCTACTCCAAACGTGACTGATTTATGGCTGGATTTAACCAGTGGAGGCCCTACACTAGAGGCATTGCATTGGTAAATCATATTGGTGAGGACAAGGTCTAGAATATTTGAGCCCCTTGTTGGGTGGTGCACTATTTGTTCCAGGGCATTTGAGTTAACAAATTCCAGGAACATTTATGTGAATGAATTCGGGCTTGAATAAGTTTCCCAATTAATGGAGGGATAGTTGAAATCACCCATGACTAGGATGTCATGTACTTTAATTGTCCCAAGTAGGTCTAAATAAGCCATGTGGGGTTCTTGGTTCATGGAAAGAGACTTGTAACTGATGATGACATGAAGGGGGTCTTACCCATGGTAATTTGGACTTGGATTAACTCCATAGAGTTATCTTGTGTAAGCAGTCTAGAGGCGTAATTATCTTTAATGAAGATCGATACTCCACCTCCTTTGATTCTCACACCTTCAATTTGCAGTCTGAAAGAGTAGAAGGCATTGTAGCCTTGCAAGGCCGAGGTACTTTTTGTGGCCTTGAACCAGGTTTCTGTGACTGCACGAACATCAATATCTTCCAAGAAGAGGAGTGCTTCTAGGCAGTGAAGTTTCTGATTTAAACTCCTAGCATTTAGCAGCATGACACTTACTTTATTTGTGTTTGATATTGAAATTTTTTTAAGTGATGGGTGTAACATTTGCACCCATTTATGTTGACTTATTTATAGGGTATCTGGAAGCTGAGGTCATTTATCAACAACATGAGTTCAAGGAAGAACTAGGGATGTGGCGTAGGTACCTGGATGATTGTTGGGCAGTATTGCAAGGTACACAGGGGAGATGGCAAATGTTTGTGGAATATCTTAGTAATAACAAATATGGCATCCAGTTTTAGTGGCAAAATTGACAGTAAAATGTTGAATTTTTGGATGTACAGGTTACCAAAGATATGGATGGTACTATGATTACCAATTTATATCAGAAGCCTTTTACTAAAAATTCCTTGCTATGGGCGGATAACTGCCATCCAGGTCATATAGCCAAGAACATCCAAAGGCTCAATTTAAGAGGTTAAAATGTATTTATAGTAAAACAGAAGATTTTCAGGTACAGGTTGGGAAATTAAAGACTAGATTTTTTACTAGAGGTTATAGGATTAACATGGTAAATTCAGCTTTACAGTCAGCCAACACAATGCCTATGACACAGTTGCTACAGTTGAGGGAACATCCAACAAGTGAACCTCTAGACACATTAAGATTAATTACAAAATTTGGAAATAATACATTCAGAATTAAGGAAATAATAGCCAAACATTGGCACAATTTAAAGACTGATGGCTTGTTGACCTCCCTATTGGATAACCAGTGTACTTTTGCTTATAGAAGAGGAAAAACTATAGGGGAGAGTTACTCTAATTTAAAAAAAAGTAGAAGTCCAATAGAGGGGAAAACTGAGAGTCAAATGGTAGGAAGTACTTTTTGTGGACATTGTATACAATGCAAAGTAATTGCAAAAACTAAATCATTCACTTCAGCCAATACAAACAAAGTATATGATATCAGACATCTTGTAACATGTATGAGTGAGTGTGTTTTATATATGGCTGTATGCCAGTGTGGTTCTTTTTACATAGGACAAACATCTTTAAGCCTGAAACTGTGTATAGCACTACATATTAGTGATATCAACTGTAAGAGGGTATGCAGTGCATTATATAAATATACACAGGTTTACCCAAGGGCACATTTCATATACCTGAGTATTAATAAAGTAGCAGGAACAGATTTAACACTAACACACAGACATAAGATTCTGACAAAAAAAAAAGAACGTGAATTATAAATCTAGGAGCATTATTTAAACCAGGTGTTAATGAACACTGGTAAATTGATAGGAATATTAGCTATTTTTGACATCTAGTATTTTGAACTACAGATATTTTCTGAATATGTTTTTTTGGGAAAAACGGTGTGAACTAAAGGGCTGACCAATGTATGTATAATTTATGATTATATGCTTATAACATGTATAAAGTTAAATATATATTCTGTGACAGCAGTCAGTAATGCTTTATAACAATATTGTTTTAAGAGCAAATGTATAAAATAGGGGCTTCCCCTTTCCAGAAGTATACACTGATGATGCCATGAGGTGAAACCTTGGTTTGTTGAGCATGGCAGAATATGTCTGCCATTAAAAGATTAAAGGATGGAAATATACTTTCCTGAGTGTTGTGGTCTTTTATTTTAGCATATTTGGGCTTAAAGTATAGTGCTGGAGGACAGAGTTGGTTTGTTTATCGATCCAAGCACTTTCTACATCGTGCACAGGAATTTGGATTATGGGCATATATATATATATATATATATATATATATATATATATATATATATATATATATATATATATATATATATATATATAGATATATATATATATATATAGATATATATATATATATATATATATATATATGTATATATATTTATATATATATATATATATATATATATATATATATATATATATACATTCGAGGAGATGTACACATGGCCATATATATGTTTCTCTATACAGATGTGTATACAGACATATGTATGAGTATACATGTGTATGTACATGTAGACAGATATCAACTTATTATATGTATATAACCATATTCCTGTCATGTGTGAACCTCACGGTTGTGTATACCCTCCCAGATGTATCTCAACGTATGTATCTGCTATGTATACATTATGATAAAACAACATATGTGATGCAACAGTCATATTAATAACAAGGACTACACAATTTTGGAAGTAAAGACAATTGTTCAATACTACTCCATATGTGTATTGACAGCTATACTGGTAAAACAACAGTTGTCATCACAGTGGTCATGCTGTAGTGGTTAAGTGTTGTGACTGTAGTGTACAGGGTCCTGGGTTCAAGACCTGCAAGGGCTGTTCATTTTCTTGCTGGGAAGAACAAGGGCTGTCAGATACAGAGTGGTTAAGGCAGTTTTGTGCAGCTTTAATTGGGTTTGCATGAAGCTCAGCGGTGCTAAGCTATGGGTAAACGTATGGGCGCTTACACAGTGTAGGCTTCACTTACCAGCACGCAAAGCAGCCTAGCTGTTATATTGAAGCAATGTTGATACCTGCTAAGCATGGCTTAGCCCTGGTAACCAGGTCACACCACCCAGTCTGATAACATAACAGGGTAATGACATCTGTAATAATTGTATGTAATGCCATGTACAATACATGCGCCTATGTGCTGTCATTGCAGTAGCAAGGGGTGTGAGTGTCATGTGTGGGACACAGACATATATGAGGCTTGTACAGCACTGTTATCCATGTGAATGTGTTACATACAGAGGTAGTAGCCCAGGGTACATTCTGTCACAATGGCATGTAGTGTATTATGGCAGTACTACTGTTGACAGTGCTTACCCAGGCAAGAGCAGAGTGCTAAATGTAGTACTGACAACAGGCACACCTGCAGGCATAGGTGGACACTGAGGCATCCCTGTTTTATCCCTGGTGTGTAAGCTGTGTCACAGTATATACCCCTTATTGGGTAATGATTAAACATGTGGAATGTAACTGTAGACTACTGTCTGTACAGCACATGTTAGTGAGGGCTTCTAACATGTAGTTAAGGCATACATATTGTTGTCAAAGTCTATCTGTCAACACACTCATCCTACTACATAGCCACTTGCCAAGCTGATGACTGTCAATCCCTGTACAGATGTGCAGATTGCAGGTATCCAGCTGCGATATGTATTGGCAACCTAAGCCTGATTGACACTGACATGTCTGCCCAGCTGTGTAATAACTGGCACATATAGGAGTTAACACCCTGTATGCACCACATGCCACATTTACCTCCACAACATTACCACAGTCAACAGAACATATTTGGGTACAAGTCTCTATCACAGACACTAACCATGTGTTTTAATGCATGTTGCATACATGTCTACTTGATCATCTCAGTGCCCATGTGCAGGAGGTAACTGGAGCACTGGCTGATGCATGTCATTCTCACCCGGGAGGGTCACCACAGTAGTGTCTGTCAATAGATTGCCTGCTGCCACCAGGCAGGTGGCAGGATACCACTGTAAGCACAACCCCTACACAACCCATCTCTCTTTGGATAATAGCTAGGTACACAGCTATGACCACTTGCAGCGATGCACCCCTGTACTGACACATGTGTACATGTGCATGACTGAGTATAGCAGTGTTTGTGTATTAGCACACCTGTACTTGGGAATTCCATGAGGGCCTTCACAACCAACGCAACACCCATTGACATAGTCAGTTGTGGCTGATGCTGTATGGGATATTATATGTACCCTGTTAAGCTCCTCCCCATACCGGCTGCATGAGCCTTGCAGTACCAGCACAACAGTGGTGTACAAATGGGTTGATAAACATGGGATACCTGTTGTGTTCTGGCATGTGTGTGTCATTTTGCATGTCCATATATCTGTAGGGTACAGCATTCCAAGGCCACATACTCCTATTACAATACCCATTGCCACACGGTAGTACAGATAGTGTTGTTGCTGCCCATAGATGAGGCATGACAATGCAACACTTTACTACGCATTTGGCATGTGCATTAGATGCATATCCCTGTAGTACCACTGTTGGGGTATACTATGGGTTGTATCGCAGTCGCGAACAATGTGTAATGGTGGGTATGGCAGAGTGTCATCATGGGTTTCAGGGAGTACAATATCAACTGGGAGATGTGAGTGCTGTGTACACTGTCATTACACCAATGTACACCCAGTATATGTCCCATGTACCACGTTATGGTTACCACTGTCACCATCAACCATACAGGTAACTGATATCACAATCCAGGCCAGTTATTCATGTGAGGTGTGCAGCCTACCTGTAGCACATTAGACACACAGTCAAGTTAGTTAGCAGCGATAGGCCCTGCTATCTCGGATGTGTGTCTGCCTGTTACATGTCTGTTAATGTGTATATGAAGGTATGTCACACTACGTATTGTCCATATACACCCATTACATCACCCATTAGCATACTGTACATGTATGGGGATGTTCTGCATGTAACATGTAACCTGGGACACTCCTCACCCTAAATGCTGTGTGGTGTGTGCAATGTAAGCCACACACTTCAGCATCACTACATAGCTAGGTAGGGGTCTAGTCCCAGTGTTGCCAAGTAACAGTGTGCATGTATGTGGAAGGGTCTATGTCTGGTTGCAGGGTATACATGCCTCAGCACATCACCTGTCCATCTGGTACAGGCAATAACCATTTTAATAACCTGTGACATGTGTTCAACTGTACCCCAGATATGTCACAGCCATGGTGTCAAAACAGTGCCATACCCCATTCTGGAATATGACTGCAGACCATCCTCATGCTGACACATGTACACTTACAACACAAATGGATAACATTATAGAGACCACAATCACACACACACACACACACACACACACACACACACACACACACACACACACACACACACACAAACACACACAAACACACACACACACACACTGCACACATGCACGTGCACACACACACACACACACAAACACACACACACACACACACACACACACACACACACACACACACACACACACACACACACACACACACACACCTCCATAATACCTACCTGTCCATGGCTTTACAGACAGTCCCATGTATATGTCCATGTGGTACCCCATCCTGCATCACACTTGTTAACATAAACACATTGATACCACTCATTAATATATCACTCCTCTAAATGCCTACACGAGTGATCACAACACAAGACCTGTTACTACATTACCTGCCTGACCTGTGTGTAGTGGTTTTACATGGCCTCACTGCTGTCATTTGGTATGCAACCTCTGTATATCTGGACATCACAAGCATGGCCCCTATATGTGTGGGCTACTATGTTCTAACCATAATATCACGCACTGGTGTGTTAAGTGAATGTAATGCTCAGTGCATGCCAGATATGCTGCTCATTCAGCCTATCATGTGATATCTGTAATATTTGGATACACTCCTTGGTGTTGACTAGTATTTCTCCGATGCATCTGTAGTGCTGCATACATGGGGTGTAGGTGACCTTTCTGCTGAATGCGATATTAAAGGTGGACCTGGTGTCTACCTTCCCTCTCGATGTCTGTTCCATGCTACAGACCATATCATACTATCAGTTGTCCTGTGATTACACACATGACAAGTATTCCTGGTGTGTAATGTGGCAGTTCATGTACATGTACTGCATGATCCCAGAGGGAGGTACTGTTGTATGAACACCCCACAATCATACATGTGCATACATGGCCAGCCACACAAACACACGTACATGCACACAAGCATCCTACATGCATCAACCTCCCTACACTTCACCTGAGTGACCCTACAGACAAACTAACTACCCACCAGGTGAGGTTGCACAATGATAGTACACACAGTCCTCCTATTACCCCTCTGTCAACATGCATAACATATGGTACCCGACAGCATGCAGTGCAGCTATAGTCAATCCATGCTGGCAACAGTATACATGTGTGTGATGCATGTGCTGTGTCACTAGGTGAAGCCCCTTCCCCTGTATACCACTGTGCCCATGAACACAGTATTTCTGTGCAACTGTTCTTCACCCTGCCATGTACTGTGCACCACACCTCAAAGGTGTACAGTCCATTGCTGAATGTGTACTACTGTGACAGTTATGTCAGCTTTAATGCTCACAGCCCCTATGTTTTCCAGCAACACATAACTGGTGTGATATGTGGACAGATGTCATTTGTGAATGCCTGATGTCTGATGCACAGCTCTCAACATCAGCGGACCATGTATGAGCAATCTGATACTCTTACACTGACAACCATCAGAGCATACCATGGCTATGGGGGGTGTCCACACATTTATTAATATGACGCACCCATCCTTGATCTGCCATGGGACCACATCACTGCATATCTTAGCAGTACATGAGCCCAATATGTGACATATGTCCTGTACTTTTACATGCAGTATCTACGGAATGTGTTAGGTGTGCAGATACTGACTGCAATTCATGCACACCATGTGGGCATATGTGTGCACACCCTTATCATGAAGGTTTATTGCACCTCTTGTATGTACTACAGCAGTCACTACTCCTAGCAGGGGTATACTAGCATGGACCATCTGCATTTGCCAGTGTATGTTCAGTCTGCCCTACACATGTCCCTCTATTCTGCATGATTGCAAGGTCTACTCATGTGCACAACCCTTGGTGTTCACACAGTTGTTGTTGTGTCTTTCAGCTTTTCCCAGTTAGGGGTCGCCACAGCGGAACTCCGGTCCGCTAATGATTGGCAGTAGATTTTTACGTGCCGAGTTGCCAGCTCTGACGCACAACCTTCAACGAAGGTACACCCATTCACGCATGTCTCCACACAGAAGCTCTAACTGAGAATCGAACAGGACAACGTCATACTGTGAGGCGACAATGCTACCACAGCACCACCACCACAGTGACGACACTATTGCTGTAGGAGTAGGGTTATGGCTGCCACCGGTCCTGAACCTGACTATGTGCAGATACAACCATTCTTAGCATCCTTAGGATTCCCTGCTGTAGTGAACTGGTGTGTCATGCTGACACCCCTCCCCCCTCCTTCAGCCATTTTGCAGATGCATGACGAGTAAGCCCTACACACGTGTGTCACTTTGCACTGTCCCATACACTGAACACCACATGTTACAGCCTAGTCCCAGCTGATAATGTGGACCACTGTAATGTCTTATGCCATAGTGTATCTCTGCAGCAAACATGTCCATACTGTAGGCCATGTCTCCCACCATTATGTTACTCCCTGTGAACACATTCCACAATGACAGGATGTTAGTTATCATGCAGGTGTCTGACATACCCTTCCAATACCCCATCATGGTCACCCCTGTGATGCCGTACATTTCACAGAAACAATACATGCACATGTACAGCATGCATTCTGGGTAGGTGTGTTAGATGTGTGCATGGCATATGCCATAGCCATTACATGCCTGGTGTATTGGCAAGCATCCACATAAACCATACTCACCATCTCCAGACTACTGCCTTGGTGGTAGTCTGGAGGAACCTACATAAGAGGGTGAGAGATGCATAGTCAGTGGCCACAACTGTAGCAGTGCTACAGGGTGGGTGTAGTATTAATACATCAACAGTACACTTCCACAATACTACCACAGATGGATATCTGTTTATCTCTACTATGCAGCAACAAAATATATCTATGACATGTCAGATATGCATGATCTACCTGTACCAATATGGCTGTATATGTAACAGTGGTCTATGGATGTTTTCTGTGGCATTACCTGCACGGTCCTCAGCCAGTGTGTGGGTGGCACCCACCAACACAAAGGTGTGTGACAGTTGATGTGTGTGTCCAGATGGGTAGGTGCCACGAGGCTGGCCAGGAGCTCCTCCTGGCATGTCAGGGGGGATGGATGGAATCCCCCCATGGCAAGGTGACCCCACAGACTGCAGCAGCACATCAATAGGCATTGTGAAGCAGGTCAGAACAATGACACCAGACCTGCTCATTACTGTGGTTGTGCAGTCCAACATCATTGATCCTGTGGACTAGGTCATTCCACAGGGCGGTCCACTCCTGCTGATCATGGGTGGCCAAGCCAAACAAGACAGGGTAGTACTGGATTAAGTAGCTTAGCACTACTTCATTTTCAGCAGCTGAATAAGATGGCAGCCATGCATGTGATATTTTGCCTGAAAGACATAAAGATAGAAACAGGTCTGAGCAACTCATACAGCAAGGTTACCACAGACCTTAATACATATCTCTGTCACCCCCCCCACCATATTAGCGACAAAAAACTATACACACAACTCATTAGGTATGGCTACAGCTTACCTACCAGTGGGACAGATATTGTATTGTACCACACTTTGTGCTATGTGTTTGTAGCAATGTTCCCTTTGTGGACACTATCATTGCTGGCCTGTTACAGACTATTCACCTGTGTGCCATTGTCAGGGCCACTATGGTTCCATATATGCCTGTGGTATGGCTGCTTTGTGATTGCTGCACATCTGATATTCTGTGTTATTGGGAATTATCTGTGCATGCTTTTGGACATGTTCTGGGATTGTGTAGACTATTACTAACAACATATGTTCTATAACAGTGACACAATAGCATGTAAATGTACTATTGCCCAGCAGAACCGCCTCTCTAAACCCATCTGCCCATGTTACCCGGCCATATCACATGTGTGTCCCACCCTAGGTCCTCCTTATGTACTGTTCCAGCAATACCCATCAGGTGGAACCAACCCAGGGGATGTTGTCCCCCCCGGGAGCACACACAGACATGTTCCTGTCCCCTGAGGGCAGGTCCAGGGTCTGTTCTATAATGGGGTCCACAGACACATGTGGGATGTGCTACATCACTCTGAGGCACCCAGTACACATTCACAGGGCTGAAATGCTCCTCCTGCTCAGCCTCCAGGCCAGGCACCTTCAAGACATGGACTGCTGTTGTGAGCAGCAGTGGGTGGGAAGCTTGTTTCTATTGTGTCCATATTGGGGACCATGGGGCATCCACATCACAGAACACACACATCACATGTGTCACATACCACCCCTGTAGACTGTTCTCTATATCTACCAACCCTGACCACCTCCACAACTATACCTGCCTTACTTCCCCATATTCCCATTCCACACTTCACAGACAATGGCAATGTGGTTCCGACAAGGGGTTCACATGTGACATACCTTTCCATGTTGCACACACTGACAGCTGTAGATATCTGTGTGTATTGCTGTGTGTACTGTTTCCTTGCACATAGCATGCAGCACTGTGGTAGTAATATAGGGGACATGTATTTACATACATATATGTTTGTGTGTGTGTTTGTATATATGTAGACATGTGCATATAGGTATATATCTATATATGTGGCGATATATGTGATGTATATATGTGCTCATATATATGTCTACAAAAGGGTATCTGTATATTTACATGTAGATATATATATCTATATATATATCTATATATATCTATATATATATATATATATATATATATATATATATATTTTTTTTTTAATATATTATATATATGTACATATGTACACATATGCATACCTATATGTGGGGTACATTCAGACATCATGTTCACAATCTCACAACATCTTCCTGCACAGCTGCACTGTTCTGCCTTGCTGCAACACAGACAGGTGCCACATATGGCCACAGCCTGACATTAGATGGGTATATGTAGGGCCAGATTGCAGGTAACCCTATTACACAACTATGGCATTCCTGCATGCTACAATACAGATTAACCTGAGTATCCTGCAAAGGGTGGGCTGTGGATCCCATGTGTCCATCATAATAGCATTACTTCCACCACCAGCTATTGGCCACGTAATATACATACTTCCCATTACACAACACACACTATGATGGCTTACATCATATCAGTCAGTGCTGCTCTGCACGGTTGTGGGGTATGGCCTACTATCCACAGGGACGGACTCTATTGTCCTTAGGAGTTGTTCAGCTGAACATCATTACAATAACAACACCTGAAGGTACATATAAAGCATTCCACCTCATCTATTTTGTACTGGGATCTCTCTCTCTCTCTCTCTCTCTCTCTCTCTCTCTCTCTCTCTCTCTCTCTCTCTCTCTCTCCCTCTCTCTCTGCAGCATACTGTGCAGTACTTCCAATTACCACTGTCATGGCAACCAACTCCTATAAATCCCTACATCATGTGGGCGTGGTCCCTTTACCTTTCCTGTATGATGGACATCCTTTATGTGTGTGGGAATCACTGTTACAGACAAAAGGTAGCAGTACCTCTTACAGGAGAACCTGCACTCAGGCCAGCTACATATTTGTAGGAGGTTCTACATCTACAGACAGAGTGTGAGTATTGTTGTTGTAAGCATTGGTGTTACAGTGTTTGTCTGTACATACTAGTTTAACTTGGAATGCAGTCTGTCTGCATAGCTCTCAACTGTGGGCTTATCCTCTTGATGGCCAGAAGTGTGCCAGTTTATAGCCTGCTACAGACCACCTGCCCAAACCCAGGAACCCCACTCGGCCTTCCTGAGAACATTGGAAAATATGAAGGTCTCTGCAAACTCCATTATACTGGGCGACTTCAACTACCCAACATAGACTGGGAGCATTACTCTAGCTCCAACACCCTAGCCCAAAGGTTCCTAGAATTTATAAACTCAAATGCTATGGAACAACTTGTTACCACTCCCACAAGAGGGGAAAACATACTGGACCTGATCATCACCAACATGGGGACTCTATGCTCCAGACCAGAAGTGTATCCCTCACTGGTAAGATCAGACCATAAACTGATCTCACTGGATATTCACATCCGGACCCCACCCCCTGCCCAGAAAACCACAGTGAAAAACTTCTCTAAAGCAAATTTCACACTCCTCAAATCCGAGGTGGAATCCTTCAAAGCCCCCGGGCCTGTGGAAAATATGGCCCAGACCGCAGAATCCTTTATAAATGCATTCTATGAACACCTTCAGGAATGCATGGATCATGCGGTCCCAAATAAAACCAAGACCCAATCCTCCAAAGGCAGACGTCCTGTCTGGTGGACCCCAGCCATAAACAAACTATACAATAGAAGGAGGAAGCTACTAAATGATAGAGCAAAATCCCAAAAAGGGAAGGCATCACTGATCAGTATTAGCAAAAAACTACGGGCACTCATAAAATTGTCTAAGGCCAGCTTCGAGAGAAAAATTGCACAGGACACTAAGGATAATCACAAGGCTTTCTTTAGTTATATTAGGAACCTGGGTGGTAATTCCCAGATATGCTCAGAATTAGTCCAAAATGACAAAAAATACACTGAACCCACAGACATTGCCAACATCCCAGCTGACAGGTTCAGCGCAAACTCCACCCCCCCTCCCCGCCAAAAGGGCAAATATCTATCCCAGCAGAGTGCTGCCCCCCTGACATCTCAGATGCTCAGGTAAGAGCCGCCTTCTCCAAAGCAAAAAACACAGCATCAATGGGACCAGACGGTGTCCCGGGCTGCATCCTACATGAACTCCAAGAAGAGCTAAACCCAAACATAAAACTACTGTTCAATCTCAGCCTTACTACAGGATATGTGCCCAAAGAGTGGCGTACAGCAACAGTGGTCCCTCTCCATAAAGGTGGTGCCTCAACGGATCCTGGAAACTATCACCCCATAAGCCTGACTAGCTTGGTCTGCAAAGCTATGGAATGGATCATCATGGACCTCATAAATAAAGATATTGGGGACCTACAGACACTGGATCCTACCCAGTTCGGCTTTGTTAAGGGCAGATCCTGCCTCTTAAACCTGGTTGATTTCTTTGAAACAGTAACCAAGGCCATTGACGAGGGGAAGGTGGTCCACACAGCCTACCTGGACCTCGCAAAAGCCTTCGATACAATACCCCACTCGGGCATTATAGATAAGCTCACCAGCTTAAATATAAACCCCTATGTCACTAGATGGATTGCAAACTGGCTCAAGGACAGAACCCACATGGTTAGAATTGCTGGAGCCATGTCAGACTCCAAACCAGTTACAAGTGGTGTCCCACAAGGCTCAGTCTTGGGACCTCTCTTGTTCGGTCTATATTTTTCCGAGGTACAGGCCAACACGGATGGACTGTGGCTGACCAAGTTTGCAGATGACTGCAAACTGGGCGCCATAATCGACTCTCCAGCTGACACAAGCATCCTCCAAAAGGGCCTCATAGAAACAGACAACTGGTGCCAGGGCCATGGCCTCAAGCTAAATGCCAAAAAGTGTATAGTCATCCCCTTTGGCAAAAACAAAGTGCCCACAAATTACCACATAGGTGGTAATCCATTAAGTACAGAAGAAGTAATTAGGGACCTGGGGACCTAAGTTGATAGCAATCTCTCATTTGACAACCACGTGGCCAAAGTAGTTAGAAAAACATTTTATATAGCCCACCTAATCATGAAGGGATTCACATCTAGATCAGGGGAGGTCACCGTGCTTCTTTACTCATCCCTCATCAGGCCCATAATTGAGTACAATGCCCCTTTTGGGATGTCCCTTACCAGACAACTGCAGCAACTGAAAAGACCCCAAAAGTACCTCACCAAGAGGATCAAAGGGCTCAAACAGATGCCATATGCTGCCCGGTTAAAGAAACTCCAGCTCTACTCAGTGGCATACCGCCTGTTAAGAGGCGATCTGTGCCTGACATATAAAGCTATGTCCAACCTGGAGTTAATGGACATGCTGCACCTCAGAAAATCCAAATCCCATCGAGCTATGCACTCGAGAGACTTGAACCTCAGCACTGAAATAAATAGGACATACTGGAGGGACAGATTCATAACCCAGAGGTTCCCTTCACTCTAGAATACAATCCCAGTCCAGGTTAGGCAGAGTCCCTCATTGACTCTCTTCAAGAGGAATCTTGATGAGTGGATGGGAGATTGTAGGTTTACCCTGGGTATCACTTCTGTGTCACTGTTAGACAGAGGCACAGTATACTAACCTCGAAAAAGGGCATAGCAAAATAAATTTAAAATGGGTGGCAAAAGCCAAACACATTCTGGCTAGGCTTATAAATGCCCTAGGGCAGATAGTCTAGTATGAACCTATGAACCTATGAACCTATGTGGGGGTATCAGCGGTAAGCTGCCTTAAGGTATCTGGATGTACATTACCATGCAATCCACCTTGGGTAAATGCAGACCTACTGCCTCCTGACAGACTGTTCTGTTTGCAGTGTGATTGTGATGGTATCAGTTATGCCTTGTTATGCAACAGATACATCCCATTGTGTCAACTGAGGTCTTTACCCACTAGGGATTGTGTACAGAGTGTAGATAGTGGCTGCTGGACTATACATCTGCATTACTTACTGTTGATTGTTTGTGGGACAGTAAAATATTTATGGGAAACTATAGGGGGGGGGATTTAATAAAGCCTACATTTTTTTCCATGTAGGCATCGCACAGTGCTGCTTACACATGCACAAACAGTTTTAGATTCAATAGGCGCTGCTTAAGGGAGCGCATACACACTCTAACATGGAAACTTCCATTGCATGCAAATCACTTCATAAGTAGGTGACTATCATGCAAATGAGGCAGGTAGAGTAGATATACATCTGTTTTGACCCATGTCAGTGTCTTTAATGTAAGGGGAAACATTCCATGTACAGTAGTGTAGACAGACAAAAGGGTTTGTAAAAATGGAAGTATATGGACAAAAATGTCATACCACATACACATATGAGTGAAACTATTTTCCTGTATGTCAGAAAAGTTAAAGGAAATAACTTAAATTAAATATTTTTTAATAATCGGACAGGTTTGTACAGTGTGCCACAGTGTGTTATCCTTTATAGTAAAATAAAAAAAAAGTTGGAAAAAAAAAATCAATATAATGTCACAGAAATGTATTACAGGACTGTATGTGGAGTCCCTACAATGGTGCAATGGTGCTGTTGCTAACATGGTTAGGCTATGAAATATGTATTTTCCAGGCTGTGAACATAGATACCTAGGTAAATGAGCTGAAGTTACTGAGTAGCAGAAAGAAGTAATCGTGTCCACATATCCCCTTCATGTAAGCTTAGACCCATGTTGCTGTTTACAGAGGATGTATCTGACACAAGGGTTGTGTGTCTACTGGCTTCTAAGCTCATTTCAGCTTAGGTGTGCATGTTTGCTGAGTGTGTCCATTCAGGGGAGTGTGTCCACTCACTTCTAACCTTTGTTTACCTTCCGTGCATATGTTTGTGTGGCGTGCCACTGTGTTGAGCATGTCTGAAACTAAAAAAAATGTATTTAATTAGTTTTGACCCTGTGTTAAGCTAAAATAGGGCCATGAAATTATGTTACTTATATTATACTCAAGTGGAATGCATCATAGTTAGCCAATCACACATTCTGCACCTACAGCAGAGCTCTATAAAGTGTGCATACACCCTACATTCTGATTTTTTCCTAATACTGGAGTACAGACTTTGGGAATTTTAACTGCGCTAATGCTAGCAGCTGCTGCAGGTCTGCTGCACCTGTATGTGCTAGATGCTGAAGTCAATGCTGCTGCTGCTGCTGACAATACCTAGACAGAGAAGGATAAGAGTGTTCAGACCCAGGGTAACTCTCCAGGAACTACATGAGCTGGTGATTGTAGAGTACTACAGGTTAGATGGAGACATACTACAAGAACTCATTGAGTCCTGCTGCCCTCAACTCAGACTCAGATCCAACAGAGGGGCACCTATCACAGTGGAAACAAAGGTATGGATGGCCCTTAGGATACTAGCTACATGTACTTTCCAAAGACAAACTGAGGACATGATGGGGCTCTCACAGGCATCAGCATCCATAGTACTTCACCAGTCCCTGGATGCCATGTGACCACATGCTAGTAAGCACATTTCTTTTCCCCTTACCATTGAGGTGAGGGCCAGCGATATGCAACACTTCTACCATGTAGCACACTACCCTGAAGTACTGGGTGCCATGGATTGCACTCATGCACACATCAAGGCATCACCCAGTGAGGAGGGTAGAATCTACATCAACTGCAAGGGATACCACTCCATCAGCTGCCAAGTTGTGTGCAATGCCCAGGATATTATCATGAATGTGTGTGCTGCAGCCTTGGCAGTTATCACGACTCCCATATTTGGCACTCATCACAGCTGTACCAGATGTTTGCTAGGGGGGATATCCCACATGGCTATTCACTGGGGGGATGCTGGCTATGCCCTGGAACCGTGGATGATGACTCCCATCAGAAATGCACACTCACCGAAGAATGCCATAATGAGGCACACACAGAAACTAGGAACATCATAGAACATGTGTTTGGGCTTCTGAAGTCATGGTTCCATTGTCTCAATATATCTGGTAGAGCCCTACAGTACTTTCCAGTCACATGTGCACATATGTTCACAGTACATGCTATGCTACACAATATGATCCTGTGGAAACAGCTGCAGCTGGATCAGAAAAGGGAAGGGATACACAGCACCCCACCAGTACCTAGGCCACCACAGCCAGAGTCCCTGGACTCGGAGGAACCCCCTGATGATATCCCTGCAAGCAAGCGTAGGCATGCCCAGTATGCCCTGGCGTTGGTTAAGAGTCAATGCATAGCTCATTCACTGACAACCTAGGGCCTAGGGACTGACAACTTTTTCCTACTCACATACATATATTAAAATCGATGCCAGGTAACCTACACAACCTGTGCCTATCCATGTATTGGCTGTGTACTGCATTCATCAGACAGAGTCAGGCCTGAACTACATTTCTGTCAACTGCTGCATTTGTAAGCTAAGTACCTAACCTACACACTACTTGTAGGGATTACATGTATGGATCTGCTGCATTTATGCAAGGAAATATAGTGGGCTATTTGGACACAAGTAGCATCCACATTGGACTGCAGCAACGCAATCCACTAGTATGTGTTCCTTAACAGGCCTCATGGTTGGAATATGCACTACACCAGTCAAGGGAGATGTTAAACAGTGGGTCACATGATATTTGCATTACTGTGTATCCCAGCAGAACATGTGCTGTCATTCCCCCACACCCAACACAGCAGTTGTCCCATATAACTACTTTAACAGTAAGTCATCAATAGTATATTAGCACTCCAGGTAATCTCAGGGCAGTAACACAGAAATCAATCACAAACTGTATGTCTCAATTAATGCAGGAATAAAAACATACATATGTATGCTGTTGATTGTGTGATAAATGACTACTCTCTGGATGGTAGGTTGGGTGGCTCAGTGGAATAAAAATGTTAGCGTGGGTGATGCTGTTGATGGTCCACATCTGGAAATATGCACATCTTTTGCTTGTGAGGTATTTTTCTGCTGGTGTTTTCACAGACTGTCAGTAACTGTAACACAAAATGCCGGACTGGAGTGCAGGTAGGTGTGGCCTGGTGGCAGTTTATAAGTACTGACAGTCCCACTGGGCATGCCCACACACTTAGTTAAAATGGGTGCAATCCTGAAATGAGCACAATCCTGTTTCCCCTTGGTCAAAATGACCTGTTATATATAGATATGTGTATACATACATACATATATGTATACATATCCGTCTGTCACTTTCTCTCTCTCACATACATAGTATATCTATCTCTATGTATTTTTAAATATATACCGATATATATGTATGTATATTTATATATATATATATATATATATATATATATATATATATATATAGATATAGATATAGATAGATAGATATAGATATATGTGTGTGTGTGTGTGTGTGTGTGTGTGTGTGTGTGTGTGTGTGTGTGTGTGTGTGTGTGTGTGTGTGTGTGTGTGTGTGTATCCCCCTGCCAAACAACTGAGAATCCCTCATAGGTTATCAAGCTACAATGGTTATGCACTTTTTGGCTCTGTAAGTTGTTGCTGGCTTCCAAACTGTCCTCCTCTACAAGGCCTGATGATGTCATCTACCTTAAGACTACAAGCTGCCATTGTAGTATTCAACTTAAGCTGTGATGCATGCAATACGTATTGTGATCTATAGTGTGTAACACTATAAATATGTAGGGGTTCTAATCTCATTCCAGTGCAATTGGTATGTGTACATATGGTAGAAATGTGTTCACCTCAGTAACTTAGAAAGAGGTAGGGTTTTGCATAATTTTATTTGCAGCAGGTGATGTAGCATTCCAAATGCCTGATCACAACTAGGCCTGCTGATCAGCAGAATATGTCCTAAACCGGTAGTACTATCACATATGAGTTGTCTTGCGTGCATCACATGCTGTGATCAGTAGTGTGTACCATTAAATAGGTAAGTGTTCTAATCTACTTACAAAACTCCAGCTTTACTCCATAGCATATCGCTTACTCCAAGGTGATCTCTGCCTAACATATAAAGCTATGTCAAACCCAGAGCTGTTGGACATGCTACACCTAAAAAAATCCCAATCCCTCCGGGCTACACGCTCTAGGGACCTAAAACTTGTCACCATAATAAACAGGACATGCTGGCGGGATAGATTGTTGTCCCGGAGACTTCCCATACTCTGGAACAGGCTACCCATCTATGTCAAGCAAAGTTCTTCATTAGCAGTCTTCAAGAAAAATCTTGATGAGTGGGTAGGAAATAGGAAATACACCCCGGGGATCACCTCTGTGTCACTGCTCGACGGTGGCACAGGAAAATAACTTTCTTGGGTGGCATAAGCCAGGGAACCTTTTTGGCTAGGCTTATGTAGGCCCTTGGGCTGATAGCCTAGTACCTACCTATGAACCTATGAACCTACAGCCAAGTAGCACTATGTGTGTTCCATGCCATGCCTGTAAGCCATAATTGGGAAGTGGTGCTATCCTCAATGTAGCCATGTTTGTATGTGTGGCTGTTAGAGCATTGTAAATTAGCCTATGGAACAATAGGACATTTGAACTTCATTAGCATAATGGCTATACAGCCATCACAGTTATAGAAAACTGTATACCCTTATTTACATGATCACATACTAGGTTAATGTCCTTAGAGTGATTAATTCATCTACTATGCCATCTACAGATATGCAGCATTTACATTCCAGCACGGTCACACATTGCCCTATATGCAAGGCAGACATCACCTCTGAGTAGTCTACATGCCACAGGCTACAATGACACTAATGTCAGATGATCTCCATTAAACACATGCTGACAATGTGAAGTTTCCTCGTGAGGGACCATACTGTTGTGTGCAAGTGCCAGTACTGCTTGGAAAGGTCCATTACCAAATGGCCATTGCACTCAGATATTGAAATGATGTGGGAAGAGTAGATGGAGGTTATAAGTATGTCAATTGCAGATGACTGTGCCCTCAGCTGTGACATATGATTCCCGTCATACCACTGGGGAGACATGGTGATCTCAGGCATATTAGATGTAAGTCATGGATGGCCAGGAGTGTGTGCCCAGTTTTTTCACCCCTGAGTATATACATCACATGTTGCGACTGATGTGCTACTTACCAGGTACATAGGTGCTAGTGATAGAAATGATACTACATACATATTTGCATGGAGTTTATAAACATTACTATGTCAGCAGGCATTTTTTTATCAATACCTTCTTGTAGGATATTGACATAACTCACAGACTCAATGAGTGTTCACAGTTTGCAGGCATCAGCCAACATTTTAAGCCACAGACATTCAGTATTCGTTTGTATCATGGTTAAATGGATTCCAAGCAGTAGAAGACCCAGAACTGAGCCCTGTTGAACAATGCTGCTTACAGATCAGATATTGGAGGTGGATATCCCTATGTTGAGTATGTGTACCATCAATGGGCCACTTAGTGTTCCCCACAATGATCGTACCATGGTTGCCTAAGAGAGTGCTTTGTAAATTATTCCTGAGTGGGGGACATAGTCAGATAGCTTGGCTCAGTCCAGGTGGTTGTATGCCCTGATGTCCCCACACCCAGGTCCTTGGTGACTGCCTTGGAAAAGTCCACCACATTTAACAGTCATGATCACTCTGTCAGACATCCAAACTGTGTACAGTCAACTGTATGTATATCACATATATGTGTGCTGATCAGCTCCATGATGATTTCCCCATGGCCATACAGATATGGATAATCAGGCAAGGAGGTCTATTATTCGGGTCTATATTATAACTTTGAAGATGTCAGCAAAACTGACGCTGTAAAACCCACCACGATGAAGGAATTCAATCAGGAAACAAAACTGTAGTCCATAAGGTAATTTTATTCACCATAAAAACAGGATGATAAGCACTTTCGCGTACTGCTATCGTATGCTTCTTCAGATCAACTCTATAACAAAACCATACCCTTTATATACTAATACTGATGCACCAATTATTTAATTATTGAATTAATTAGTAAAACAATTCTCAAAGTGCATCTAGAGGCAACGGCCCTCTCTCCTCCTACTTTGTGTAGGTTACTTAAAACCAGGCAAAGTAGAATGCAGTACAATAACTGAGGCCTCATATCCAACTTTTTAAAACAGAAAACAGAAAACTCTCATCTTTATATATATAAATATCACAAATAAAACAATTATAAAACATGGGTATAGTATAGAAATGTTAAAAGTACTAAAAGTTAAGGCTACATAACAATATGATGAACGTGTGTAACATGTAAAAAATGTGATATAAGACAGTAGAAAACAGTATAGAAGGTTAAAATAAAATAAACACCTAACTTCCTAAAAAAACATGCTAAAACAAGAACGCTAAATATGCACAGATACATAATGTGCTTATGCTGAAGGCAAAGCTTAGGAAAAAACTTCATCTAGCTGGCTATATAGAACATAAAGCATATTAAACAACAGACTTGTTAAGAGGCAGACTTTTATTCATGCTCTATATAACAGCTTATTAATAATAAACATTCATTTATGAAGCTAAATATTAACTTAATAAAAGGACTAAAAGTAGAAAACACATAAATACTTCATATGAATAACCTAAGTAACATTATATTCTTCTATCTGCTACTTTACTGTTTACTATATAAGAATTGGATACTGGAAAGCAAAGATCCAGATCCTATTCTAACAGACTACAGGGAACCATGTATAAGGAATATAAAAGTATAAACATGCATGTTGAATGCATAAAATAAAATGTATATGTATATATTTCCTTGAATAACTACTAAAAACAATTAAAAACAATTAAAACGCACTATTAATCCCTATTTTTCAATATAGGCTTAAGGGAAACATAGGCATTCAATCCTGGGGGCACATGTGCTCTAAGTTTAAAAATCCATTCAAGTTCAACCATCTCTAGGTTATTCACTTGATCCCCCCCTCTAATACTTTTCTTTACTACCTGTAAGACCCTAAAACAAAATGTATGGTCCGGGTAGGCCATAATATGCTTGGCTAAAGCATTCTGCTCCTTTTTCTGACGAATATCGTAAATGTGGTTATATAGCCTTTTCTTGAAGGATCTCTTAGTCAGCCCCACATAAAAAGCTGTGCAATATTCACAAGTTGCAAGATATATTCAATTCTGCGTTTCACAATTAGCATAAAATCTAGGCTTAAAAGTCAGACTCAGCATAGGATGAATAAACACTTGTTCTTTGCTTATATACCTGCAAGTGTTACAATTCATGCAGGGATAAGTCCCTCTCTTACTAATATTGACAATTGCTGGTATTTCACATGATTTAAAGTTGTCACAAAGTAATCTCTTTACGTTCTTGTGGTTACGGTAGGCTATGCTAGGTACATTCCCTACCAAACTAAAAGTGTCTTGGTCAACTATCAGGACCTTCCAATTGTTACTTATAATTCTCTTTATAGCTGCATAGTCATTAGTGTAAGTGACTGTAAGCCTAACTCTGTCTTGGTCCAGGGTTCTATGGTGAGTACCCATTGTTCTCTGCCTATTTGAGCACAAAATCTCTTTCGTAGAACCCAATATTTCTTCTTTTATATCTTTTAGCATTCTACTATCATATCCCCTATCCTTAAACAGTTCCTCCATGAGGCCGATTTGCTCTAACCTAGTCGCTTCATCTCTACACATTCTGCTTACTCTAATGAACTGGCTCCTGACTATACCAGGAAAGACATGCCGGGGATGCATGCTGTCGTAGCTCAGGAGCGTGTTCTTCCAGCAAGGTTTTCTGTATAATGAGGGGACTAGCCCCCCTGCTTGGATGCTCAAACTCACATCCAAAAATTTGATGGTTGTGCTGGACATGTCCATGGTGAAACTCAGAAAATTACTAGAATTCTCAAGATAGTCCAAAAAGCTGTTAAAGTCCACTCTGGACCCTTTCCATACAATTAGTATATCGTCTACAAACCTTTTGTAGACGATAACCTTTTTAAAACTATCATGAGGGAAAAGATGTCCTTTCTCCCAACTGTACACAACTAGGTTAGCGTATGTGTTGGCACACGAAGTGCCCATGGCTACCCCCCCACTTCTGTTGGTATAATTGGGTGCCAAAAGAAAACACATTATTTGTTAGTACAAGATCCAGTAACTGGCAGATTAAAATCTGTCTATCATTACTATAACCACTTTCATGTACCATAAGCTCCCTTATGGCCTGTATTCCCTCCTCATTGGGGATGGAGGTGAACAAATTCTTCACACCTAAGGTAATTAACATATATTCCGAGTCATTTAGATTAAAATCTAATTTTTCTATTGACTCTAGAAGTTGATAGGTGTCCTTCAAAATATGTGGTACTTTATCTACCAAAGGATGTAAAACTTTTTCCAGAAAAAGGGAGATATGCTCTGTAGCCCAGCCTGCCCCAGATACAATGGGTCTCATTGGCGGTGGATCTAGATTTTTATGTATCTTGGGGAGACCTTTTATGGTGGGGATACGTACAAAATATTTGTGGAAGTAAGAATAGAGTTCTTCCGTAATCTGTTTACACATGAGCATATCGAAAATAACCTCTTCTATAGCTCCATGTATTTCACTGATTTTATTCATGGTAATGGATTCATATGTCAATGCATCTTTGAGCATATTGTTCATATATGCAATGTAATCTTCTGTGTTTAGAAGTACTATCCCTCCACCTTTATCTGCCGGCCTAATAGTAAGGGTACTAGTATTGGAGAGAAAATGTAAAGAATCTTTCTCTTCCTTGGTCATGTTAAAATATTTACATCTCTTAATATGTTCATTATAGAAATAATCATACAGGTCATCTTCACACAATCTAACAAAACATTCTATATGCATAGGCAGAGGTGGAGAATAGATATTCTTTTTTCTACATTGTGTAAACATTTCATTGCCTACAGGCATAAAACCATCTTTATCCTTAAAATGTAACTTAAAAGCCAGACTTCTGGCAAACATTCTAATGTCTGTTAATAATTCATGTAATTTACTCCCCTGCGAAGGGACAATGGTCAGCCCCTTATTCAGTAAACTAACAGCAGAGTCTGGTAATGTCATGCTAGATAGGTTAAAACATAAACTTGTTACTGTTTTCTGCGTTGTCGCTGTTGTGGGCTGTCCTCCGAATATTTCCTATTTTTCCTGTCCCAGCTGTTGTATCGACCTCTTCGTTGGTTGTTGGTCCTGACTGGTAAAGGAAAAAAAGAAGAAGAAGAGGAACCAGGCGCTCCTTTGTTAATTTGCAGAGTTTTAGGTATGGCCCCTGTGCGTAAATGAGCCATAACCTTGTTGTTGGCCTCTTGATTGGGTAAAGGTGTCTGTAAAGAAGGCTCGGTAGCTGGAATCAAAGGTTCATTAGGGGGAGTTATAAAAGCTCCCTCTGAGCTACTGCTCAATAAATCGCTTTCAGTAGTGCGCACTAATGGAGTACTATGCTCCAAGTTAGTAAGCGTACGCTCTGCTGATGCTGAATGATGACGTGTCCAATTATCCTCGTCGCTCGGATTAGGGCGCCTAGGCCAGACAAAGACGTTACCCAATTGGAAGTCTTTATGGTCTCTAAGCAACTTCCTATGCTTTGTGAGCTGAAGCCTGTTCCCATACGAATGTATCTGTGCATATAAGTGGTCTAATTTATCTAAACAAAGTTCATTGTTGCTGGTCACTTAATGCCACCCCATACCATGTTGCAATGATATATTTTGATAGACACACGTACATACATATATGCACAGTGGGTGCCTGGATTCATGGAGCTGTTCCTGTAGCTGGCTATTGCTTGATTATGTGCTTTTCTAGTACAGAATGGTACTTGCAGTGTCTCTGTGAAACTACAGTGTTTTACAAAATCTGGATGTGTTTCTGTCCTTAATGAGTAAGTATACACCACCTGCATTACCTTGAACACTGTCATTTTGAGGTGTAAAGATGTAGACGGACATGTAGTCTTGTATGGCTGTGGTGCTGTCCACAACCTTGAACCAGATGTCCTTTACTGCAAACATATCTGCATAATCCAGGGTGGGGACACATTCCACAGAATGGGGGTCAATGTTACCATACCCACCGTGTAGCAGCATAACCAAGATGTTGTATAACGATGGTGTTCTCATTGCCAACTTTACCATGAACAGAGCATCTAAGATGCATTGTGGGGGGTGTCAGTAGCCTTGGCCAGTACTCCATATCTCAAGGGTGAGAGATGAAGACCATCACTGGTGAAGCATTGATGTCTGTTGAGGAAGGCATCCCAGGCAGACATGGAGTAGGTCTCCTGACAATGACCCCACATATTTAGGCAATTATTGACTTCCATCAATTTCTGTGTGTATGGATACATCATCCTAGGTGAGGGTCAACTGCAGCTGAAAGCTATGCTTATACCTGCAAGAAACACACACTGGCTATGCACATTCATGTGTCTGCATACAGGCTGGTGATGTATGTCCCTTATGTTTACACCTGCAGGAACTATGATGTCAACATTATGTTAACTGATATTGCTTGATTTGCAGCAATGTGTGACAAGGCCTATTGTTTCAACCCACAGACAGCTATCTGTGATATTATCCATATGCAGCCACTTGACCCAGACATCAGTGTGTCTTACAATGCAATCACCTCTGACTAAGAGGTGTGATTTTGTGTTTTGCATGGGTCTATATTAAATCAGCGAACACCAGGGAAAAAAAATCGCTGTTCCACAAAAAAAAACATTCAAAGCACTAATAAAAGTATGGGGGGGGGCTTCACTCCCACCCCCCTACATAAATATACCAACTCCGAGATCACACCACAGTGGAGGAAATGGCAAAGTCACTAAAATGGCCCAGTGATTTTTTTTCCCTGGAAAAATATCTCTGTTCTGTGTGTTCAGGGATTTCAGATTTTCACTTTTAAAGGGTCCGTAAATCAGCGTGCACTATTTTATATGTTCACTGATGCAATATAGACCCTTTTGCCTCAAGTATTTGACCAGTGAGAGACTGGCGCATGCAGTATTATGTATACTGTGCACTCCATAGGCAGGAGTTTCTGAGGTGTCTGTTTGGTAATGTGACTGGTAAGGAGCTGCACACATGCAGGTGTGTGTGATGTGGGTGTAGATGGTGCACAATGTGAGCTGTGCATGTTGG
Source organism: Protopterus annectens (assembly GCF_019279795.1). Taxonomy (NCBI): domain Eukaryota; kingdom Metazoa; phylum Chordata; order Ceratodontiformes; family Protopteridae; genus Protopterus; species Protopterus annectens. The sequence continues at coordinate 827,261,957 of NC_056729.1, read as the reverse complement.
CATAATGCTCATTGGCAGATGTAATGACTGCTGTTGGAGACACCATGGCAGCAAGGTTAGAAATGCAGTCACATCTGTCACATGTTATGTTTGTGTGTCATATGAGTAGAGGGGTGGGGATACTCTCAACATCATAACCTCAGGTCCTGCAAAATTAGGGTCATGCTGCCACACCTTGGAGTTGACAGCCTGAAATACAGTGCTTGTAGGCACACCTTCCAGTGAAGATGCAGATGCCCTTGCATGCATAGAGGACTTGCTCAAAATTGCTGACATGATGTTGGCCTCGCAAGCATACAATGCTTGTGAAGTAACTAGACAGCACACTGGTTGTTGTTTGTCATGATGTGGGAACACAGATATTAGAACTTGCTGGAAGTAACTGCAATAATTAGTTGCACAAAGGACAACTAGCATGTAGTGCCAAGCAGTGCCTCCAAACTCTGAGTCATGTGACATGAAATGTCATGAAAGGAGTTAGCATGGATACGATCAATAACACTGATATACACCTAGAGACACGGAACCAAACACTGTTTGCTATGCTCAAGGCCAAATCATGTCTACTGACTGTAACTAGTGGACTCCACTAAGTGTTACACTATGCAATGGATGATGGGAATATTACTCCCTCTACTCACCATGGCATGACAAGGTGTTTGACAATATTAGGCCAGCAGGCTTTGCTGGAAACTGTGAAGTGTTTCTGCAGAGTGTGATGTCAGCTGGTGGATAAAAAAGTGTTTGACAGTCATAATCTGGGAAGATAGCATTGGGATACCTATGCTGCAATGACACCAGTCACCAGTGGATTTCCCCAGATATCATTAATGGCATACTCATTCGAGCCATTCCCTATCTGCAGTCACAGCCACTGTCAGTTACTCTGACTGACTATATTAAAAAATGATTACATTTCAGGAGCTATCACTGAATCCCGCACAGAAACAACAGTTATCCAGGACGGCCTGAGACACACATTCAGTTATTGTCCAAGCCCCTGACAAATACTAAATGCCAACAACAGCACAATACCATCCTTTGGAAAGTCATCCACCCCTGGAAATTATATTGGTGTCCGCATACGACAAACAGTTGAGCCATTACTCATGGACTTTTCATTTGAAATGCATTTTGTGGATAAAGAATGCATAACTAAGTCATTAATTGGTGGCTTCACAATAATGTAATTAAAAAGCTACACACCACTGGATTTAAACCCAGGAATGTGTATGGCAAAATGTTCCATTTACAAGGCATTTAACAGATTGAGCTGCTGTTGCAGGAGGTGTATTTGTAAGATATAAGTACACACATACAGGCTGTGACATACTTTTTTACAGCCATCATTATGCGCATGGCTTTATATGGATGTATTTCTGCACTAGGGTCCAGGTTGAACATACATTTTGCAAGTAAGCACTTAGCAGCTGCATTTGTAAAAATTGCTAAAAAAAGGAATATTTACCTGCTATTAGAGACCACACTTACATCCATTATTTTGTGTATTCTTGCATCAGATTCCAAGGTACACTACCGGTTTTTCCATTACGCTTTAAGCAAGTTTGCGTGATGTGCAGCTCTGCTTAAACACACTTTGTGAGTGTAACTTGCAATTACTATGTTTTCCTTAAACCACCTGTTTTAACTAACAGCTATGTGGTGTGGCAGGGCAAGTGCAGTGCTCTTGTGTTTGAAATACGGGACAGGTGTTTATTGTCATATAAAACATCTATATCAATATAGCTCCATTTAGCTGAGCTAAGCAAGGCTAAAGAAAAGAAAAATGGGGAGATAGGAAAGTGGTGAAATGGGGTGGAAGCAGGGGGAAAACACAGTAAAAGGCAAGTAGGTATGTGCAGGAAGGGTGTAGGAAAGAACCATAGCTATCCATTTCTTGTACAGCAACAACTGTGTACTTTGACAGAATTTGTAGACAACTTTGGACTCTTACCCCCAGAGAGAAGAATGAGGACATCATAACTGCATTGTTAAGCCAACTGGACCAAATTATGTGTGTCCAGTGGACACGTGCAAAATGTAGATCTATATATGGGATGATATATATATATATATATATATATATATATATATATTTTTTTTTTGTGGACTGATGCCCTTTTTTTTTGTTTTTTGTTAAGGTGAGAGTGGAATATTGGGGAAGGAACATAGGTACGTGTGGGGGAGGTAAGCTGGGTATGTGAGGAAGCTTTTGCAGACAGACAAGACAGCAGACAGGGGTGGTGTGTGACACAAAGGAGGGGGTGTACACCTTGGATGGGGAGGGTGTTGTGGAATCTCAGTCCAATGTGCCTCCACAAGGTAGCAGCATGACTCACATCCACACCCATGGGACTGTCAGCACTGCTCCATCACTGCCCTGGGGATAGCAGTGGTGAAGGCTGGGCTCCAAGGTGAGCCTGCCCCACCATGGTGGCAAGCACAGTCTCCTTCTGAAACAGGTGTCATTAAAAACCATGGTAGATGATCGCTAGCATCAAACCTGGCAGTTCATCATGGGTGACAACTCCCCCTCCACTACAGCTCCCAGACAGGGGCTCATCCCCATCCCATGGGGTGAACCGATGCCACAGGTAGTGCTGTGGCAGCAGAGGTGGCACCACCATGCTGTGTTCCAGATGTGCTGGGACACGGTGCCATGGCTATAGGAGGCAAGGTAGGTGGATCACAAGAAACCAGCTGACCTTGACGTGCTGTAGTAAAGTACTTGTAACAATAATTTAAGATCAGTAATAAGCAAACCAATGTTAGTATTAACAGAATGGAACATAATATTTATTAATCCAAATACATATTAGGGTATATTATGTGCAACACAACATTTAGTAACATAACAGTAAGTATGTTAACAGTAAGCAAGCATGAATGAAACCATAATGCCAACAAAATAGTTAGTTTAACAAAATATGTCAATATTAAATCATAATAATAAATAATGCTAATAAATTAAAGATGATAAGGGGTGAGAAGAGAGAGAGAGAGAGAGAGAGAGAGAGAGAGAAGTGTACCATTAGTTACCTCACAGGTAATATTACTACACAGAGCACTACTACATATTTCTACAGGTGTGCAGTGTCAGTTGTGAGTACAGTAACTACAATTTCTCTATAGATGTTGTAGCATGGCCATATCTCTCAATCTTTTAGCATGGGACAGTATGGGCCAAGCAATAATGAATGCGGGTACACAGCTACACAGAACAGTTTCACATAAAGGAGACTTACATAATTACCAAGGTGTCCTGTAAATGGATTTGAAAATAATTTGCATTCCAAGTAATATTTTTTCTGGTAATCCTGTGACAGACAGATTAGGCAGTTTTAGTTACATTAAGCAAAATGGTGACACTTGAGAGGCATGTTTGTGTATAGAACATAAATTAGACAGCCGTCATGCCTTAGCTGGCAGTCATGGGAGTAGAACCCAAAATCTCTGACTGCAGGGGACATCTGCAAATAATGTAATGATTGACTGCAGCAATTTAGAACATACATACAATGAATACAGCCCTGATGCAAATAGTAAGCAGATTTATTTAGGAAAACACAATGCTACTTAACACTTTATTGGTAGTGTTGTTTATTATATGTGAAATCTACTTACAATATCTGCCCATAAAGTGGGCTGCCTCATCCATGTACCTTTTGTTCCTGGAGTGGGAGGAAAGGAGAACATTATGTGACTGACACTGGCCTGGAGACAGCCTTGATCCATACTATGAGTTGAGCAATGCATTTTTCAGGCCATTACTTTTGCATTCTACAGCTATTACAGTTTTACACTTAACTGCAGTGACATTAGAACAGACATGCAATGAATACAGCCCTAATGCAAATATTAAGTCAGATTTATTTAGGAAAACACAATGCTGATTAACACTTTATTGGTACTGCTGTTTATTATCTGTGAAGTCTACACACAATATCTGCCTAAAAAGTGGGCTACCTCACCCATATAGCTTTTGTTCCAGGAGTGTGAGGAAAGGAGAACATTATGTGACTGACAGCCTGGAGACAGCCTTGACCACATTATGAGTTGAGCAATGCATTTTTCAGGCCATTACTTTTGCATTCGACAGCTATTACACGTTTACACTTAACTGCAGTGACATTAGGACAGGCATACAATGAATACAGCCCTAATGCAAATATTAAGACAGATTTATTTAGGTAAACACAATGCTGCTTAATACTTTATTCATACCAGTGTTTATTATCTGTGAAGTATACACACAATATCTGCCATAACATGGGCTATCTCACCCATATGCCTTTCGTTCCTGGAGTGGGAGGAAAGCAGAGCATGTTGTTACTAACACTGGCCTGGAGACAGCCTTGAATCATACTATGAGTTCAGCAATACTTTTTTCAGGCCATTACTTTTGCCTTCTACAGCTATTACAATTTTACACTTGACTGTAGCAACCTTACCATACACATACAATGCATATAGCTCTAGTGCAATTATGTTATGACACCACAATCCTGATTTACATCTTTTTGCTTACTGTTATTGGTATTGTTTACTGTTTATTGCACTATAGTTGTTATTGTTCATTAATTGCACTATATTTCTAATTACCCATTGATTTCACTACAGTTTATATGTATATTCTTTATTACAGTACAGTTTTTTATTCTTTATTGTTTATTGCACTACAGTTAGCATAATATATCTGTACTTACCACACTCATGGCACAACCTGGCCAGGTGCCGGGCATGAGACTGGAAGTTGCGAGCCCTCTCAGCTGCAGCTGTTGGGAAGGAGCACACTATGCATACCAGTTTTGCACAGATTCAGTTTGAATTTTAATAAAATACTGGAAAAAATACTTACATATGTGTCGGGCATGCCCAGCCCCCACCTCTTTGACCCAGGTGCTCAAAGTTCCCCTCGTTCTATGCTTCAGGTTGCCATTATCATGACAACACTGCTAACCAGTGTGGAGGATACAAATAGCACTGACAAGGTCCCAGACCAACCAATCTTAGGCCTCAGCCTTACATTCTGAGCCCTGGTAATAACCCTGCAGCAGCCTAGGTTCATAACTGCATATCTGGAGCCCAACAAAAACCCTGGACTCCTGCACACACCATCTGTGCACCCTAAAGCAGGCACCCTCTCCAGCACTGCCTGGTATACTCAGTTAGATAGACTTCAATGAATGCTGCAGAATTCCTGCCTATTACCCTTAATATAGACTGTTATTCTGCCATTACATGTCATTCAGCTACATTCAAAAAAGTGCCATGGTGCTTAGCATCATGCAAATCAGTGAGGCGGAGCTGAGCATCATGAAAACTTGCACAACTAAGGTTTTAAAGAAGCTTAGCAATACGCAAACAGTAGTAGCCATTAATCAAGTTTAAGCAGTGCTTAGTACTGCACAGCTCTTCCAAATGTAAAAGCTATGTTTTTACCTTAAACAAATATTTAGATTACATTAAACAAATGGTATGTCTGTTAGGGACTTGAGCCCAGGACCTACAACGCTTTATGCCATCAATCTACCCATTTAGCTACTTGAATAGTATACAAACTAGTGTACCTTCACATATGCTACTACTAAGCTACAGTTGTGCACCACACAAATGGGCTTAAACAAAAGCAGAAATAAATAATTAATTGCATACAGTTTCTATTTTTAGATGTCTGGAAGGTGTCTGCTGTCAATGTGTAAGAGAGGTTTGGCATTGCTGCACTCTATGTTGCGCCATACAAACAGACATTAAAAAAAGTTATAAAATAAATAAATAAATAGATATAACTAATTACATCTGGTTTCTATTTTTAGATGTCTGGCAGGTGTCAGCTGTGTATTTGTAAGCTCGGCTTGACATTGCTGTGCTCCACACCGTGCAAACTGATATTAAATAAAAAAAAATAATAATTCAAGAGAAATTCGACATTTAAAACACAAACTATTAATTTACAGCACATTTCAACAGCAGCAGGGAACATTACAGGGAGCTTCACCATGTACAAAACATTTGACCAGCCTCAACACTTCTGCCTACATGGATTCAGTATCCCTTTTACTATGCTCTGCCTCGGCAGTGCACCATGATTAATATGCATGGCACTCTACCGAGGGAGAACCGTGACCGTGTATATGGGTACATTCCATGTAGGCTCTTTGTGGAGGTAGGTTAACCTCTTTTTATTTCTTGCATCCTATTTGTGAGTCTACATAGATTTTATTGGCTCCTGGGAATAAAGTTAACAAAGCTAGTAGAAATATTGAGCAATGCAACATTTTCTAGTATCGATTTAGTGAATCAACAGTTAACTGTTGGTAGGATTATAGAATATGAAAACAATTGATTTCACTCTGGCTTCTAAGGGTGGAATATGCACTTTGATCCATGTAGAATGCTGTGTGTAAATCCCAAATAATTCTGATCAAATTTATAGTCATTTAGAATTAATTCAAAAAGTAGAAAATTATGCACATGTTGAAGATGCTGACTGTTCAAAATAGGGATGCTTAACATGCTTATTTTCAGGTTGGAGAGGAAGTATGTTAAAGTTTTTCATACTTATAGTTCTTACAAAAATCATGATATCATTATTATTTTTTCTTATTAAAGCTTATATTCTAAAACTAATATCAACCAGAAGGAATGTCAAGTTACACATATCTGAAACACTGTCTTTGACCAATAAGGAAAATAATCAAAATGTAGTTAATGTACAAAAAGAAATAATAGATTTTGGTAAAATATATGACAATCTGTATAAGGGGGAATGTGAAAAGATTTGTAACATTGAAGGTAATATTGAACAATCTACTGATGATAATGAATATGAATATTCTGATTTCATTTTCTTACTTTCAAAAGGGAAATATACTTTCAAATAAAAACATTTTCTTAAAGTGGGTACTTAAATATTGTGAAATGTAAAGTAGAAAGAAAAAAAACATTTGTAAAGAACTTTTCATTCAAAGTGATGAAGTCCAGAATTATCAAGAAAAATGTGAATAAGGTCCAATCCAATGCTTCATAGCTCAAGGTGAGACTGGGTTTGTGATTGCCTAGTCTCCCCATCTGTGTGTTATTAATAAATTAATTATCATTCTCCTCTGAATTGTGTCTAATATTTCAAATCTTAACAATTATCAGTTATTTATTTCAGGCAAACCTTTCTGCAGGATGGCAAAGTCATTTGGGGATTCAATGACCACTCCTATCTTGCAATCATCAGCAAACTTAGTCAACCAGAGCCCTTTGGTATTGGATTTTATTTTAGAAAAAAAAAAATGCCAAACAAGAGAGGTCCCAGCACAGGACCCTGGAGGCTCCACTGGTGACTGTTCTCTTTGTGGAAGTAGGTTACCCTATTTTGATTTCTTACATCCTATTTGTGAGCCAGTTGGCAATCTAGTGGTTGACATAGGGGTTTATTCCCAGTTTATTTAGATCTATACTATGCCTGAATGGAGAATTGTATCAAAAGTTTGGCCAGACTGTAGTATAAGGTGTGTACCATTTTGCCTTCATCCATGGCTTTGATGACCTTTTCAAAAAAACACCAGGATGAGTAAGCATGACCTGCCCTTGATGTTCCCTATGTCCTTATTATTTACATGAAAAGTCTTCCCATGGATTTGCATATGAGGCTGAATTGTCTTATGCGTCTGTTATTGTCTGGGTCTGTGGAAGGTCCTCCCTTATGCAGGGAATGATTGTGGCTGTTCTCCATTCACTTGCTACAAAACCTGTATGGAGGCTGACATTAAACAGTGTTGCAATGAGAGTGGCAGAATCATGCTTCATGCTATTTAAGATGTATCCAGGGATATTATCAGGACCCATTAATGTGAAATTTTTAGCTTTTGGTAACACTTTTAGGACTTGGTCTTGTGTGTTAGGTAGAGGCAAGCCAGTTTCAGGTATATGTTGAGGGACAGACAAAGGGATGAAAGGGATAAAGTTAGAACTAAATTTATCAGCACACAGGTTCACTTAATCTTCAGTTTCAGTGTAGGTGATATCATTCACAATCAGCTTAGTGCATTACTACATTGTACTTTTGAGATTACTAACAAAACTAAAAAATGACAACAAACAGAATAAAATGTCCTAGACAATATGAATGCTCAGTCAATGCCAAAGAAGTTCTATGTATCCTTGATTTAATAAATCAAGCAACTCATCATCCAATTTCTTAAAATTTCATTTCACAAAATCCTTACTAACTTATTGAGTGGGAAGATAGCATAAGGATTAAGGTGGTTACCTTAGAAATGCATTGTGAAGGATTTCTCACTTGGGGTAATTGGCTTTGCTTAAAATTGCATACAAGGGTGGTTAGCTTAGTGCTAGTCTAGGTACCTATAATGTAATTATTGACCCAGTGATGCTTATAGAAAGCCTAGTACTTATAATCCATAGTCCATAGATTAGTACAAGGCTAACTGCCCTTGTGAGCCATGTCAAGCCCAGCCAATTAGCCCATATGAGAATAAAACCCTGCTTCTTGTATCTATATGGAAAACACCTTAATAATTATGCCAACCTCCCACTTTCCAATGTTGATGTTCACCTTAAATGTATTTTCTGACATCTGTGAGAATGATTTTTGACATTTAACCAATGACAAAGCTAAAAATAGATTTTATAATGTGAGTCAAGCTGAGTATGAGGCTTTATTATCTTTAAGAACAATAATGTTAGATATATGAAAGCCAGCAAAGGCAATGGCATAGTCATTATCGAGAGTCAAGATTACAAAATTATTATGTTAGAGCTTTTGGGTGATGTGAATAATTATATTATGTCAGTAAGGATTTTGTGAGATGAAGTTTTAAGAAATTGGATGATGCATTGTTTGATTTGTTAAATCAAAGATACATAGAACTTATTTGGCATTAAGTGAGCATTCCTGTTTGGACAGCAAATTAATTCTGTTCTTTGGTGTTTTTGTACTTTATTGTGATGCTTCTGGTTCATTTTGTGTGTTCTTCAGTTTAAAACCAAAAAAATCCCTTGTGATTATCTTTGGCTTGAGTAGCTATTTTTGCTTCAAACTTGGCTTTGGTGGATTTCATTAGGCTCCTGAGTTGTTTGCTTATTTCAGTGACAAAGGCTGTATCATTCTGGGATGTGGGTTTGTTTCTGGGATTTAGCTTGCACATGTTCCTTCAGGGTATAACTATATCTATGCAGTTGTTTACATGTTGGCATACTGTGGTGGTGTACATTTCTGCATATTCAGAGGGCTAACTGGTATTGGTGGGGATTTCAAGTTTGCCAGTGTATCATATAGGAGAAGGTAGTTTGCCTTAAAGAAATTTCTAAAGGTACCCTGGATGGAAGGGCTCTTTTGTTTCAATTTTATTTCAAAGGAGACTTCTTTATTTTCAGATATAACAAATGATGAAGATACTAAAGTGATGGTGCAAGATGCACACCTATTAGTAAGGACAACATCCAGGATGTTACTCCCCCTAGTGGGTACAATGACTAATTGTACCACAACATTTGTATTGACAAAGTTCAGGAATCTCTGTGCTTGTGCATTAGTGGTGGTGTAGGTTTCCCAGTATACAGCTGGGTAGTTTAGATCACCCAGTAAAATGGTACTGGGTTGAATACTGAATGATTCTGTTTCCTGCAGATATGCAATGTGGCTTTCATGTGTCATAGAGTTTTATAGCAGGCTAATATATAGTACTGGACCTTTCTGATGGTTATTTGTACATGAAGAAGCTCTAGTTTATCATGCTGCTTACCAGCCTTGCCGTGTTTCTTCCGGATGTAGATTGAGATATCTCCACCTTTTTTGCTCTCCTGCACAGTAGTTGGTCTAAACATGTGGAAGACATTATAGCTGTGCACAGACAGAGTGTTCTCCACTGTTTTAAACCATGTCAAAGTCACTACACAGACATCAGTTTGCTCCAGGGTGAGAAGGACTTTAAGGGAATGTAGTTTCTTGTTTAGACTTATAGCATTGATATTAGAAATGTCTACATTTTTCTTTGCTTGTTTCATTATGTTGGTAGGTTTATCAAGTTGGCATTGCATAAAAAGGCACTAAGAAGATGATCAATATCTTTGCTCAACTATACACACACACAAACACACACATATATCTATATATACACACATATATATATATATATATATATATATATATATATATATATATATATATATGTGTGTGTGTGTGTGTGTGTGTGTGTGTGTGTGTGTGTGTGTGTGTTTGTGTATGCGGATTCCCTTCACAGGTTTGAAGTTTCAAAACTTTGAACTGCAAATGGTCGAGACCATAAGATCAAAGTTTTGAAACTTAGAATGTTTTGAATGAAGATCATTATACAGCACAGAACAGGAAATTTACTGTTTTCCTCACTGTAGTGTGATCTCGGAGTTGGTATATTTATTTAACAGGGAGTGTGGGGGGAGCAGGGAGGCCTACAAAGATGTAAAAAAAATTTAAATTTTTAGTTTTTTTAATTAAATTTTTGAAGTTTTTAATAGAAGTTTTGAAACTTTGAGCATGTAGATCCATATATCTATATATATATATATATATATATATATATATATATATATATATATATATATATATATATGGGTCTCCTTGACTTCATCGACACGCCAAAACACCGACGCTAAGAAGACCGACATGAGAAGACCGACGAGACAGATGATTGACAATGTGAAATCCCGACAGCCGAAACACCAACATGGGCAATGTGTAAGCGCGAGCGGACAGGTAAGTGTGTGCTAGTGAGAGATTTAGCATTAGGGAGTGGACAGGTAAGTGTGTGCTAGTGAGGGATTTAGCATTAGGGAGCAGACAGGTAAGTGTGCGATAGTGAGGGATTTAGCGTTAGGGAGCGGACAGGTAAGTGTGAAATATTGTAGGATTTAAGGTTAGGGTGCGGAAAAGGTGAGTGTGCGGTAGTGACGGACTTTAGGTGTAGTGGCGGGTTAAGTGAGTTAGGGTTAGGGTGCAGGTAGGGTAAGTGTGCGATAGTGACGGAATGTAGGTTTAGTGGCGGGTTAAGTGAGTTAGGGTTAGGTGCGGTAGGGTAAATTTGCGGTAGTGTCGGACCTTAGGGTTAGGGTTTGGGTTAGGGTTAGTGCATGTATAGTTGTGTGTTATGTGTAGTTTACGTTTTGTGTGTCGGTGTTTTGGGTGTCGGTGTTATGGTGTTTGGTTTTGTGAGTTATCGGTTTTGTGCGCCGGTGTTTTGGTGTCGTTGTTTTGAGTGTCGGGTTTGTGGCGTGTCGGTGTTGTGATAGGGATCCATACACACACACACACACACACACACACACACACATATATATATATATATATATATATATATATATATATATGTAAAAATATGTATATATATATATATATATATATATATATATATATATATATATATATATATATATATATATACCTACTTCAGATGATCAAAGTTTTAAGACTTTGAACATCATATGGCTGATGACCAGATGATCGAAGTTTTGAAACTTCGAACGTCAAAAAAAAAAAGTTTTCTTTTACATTTTTGCAGGGGGGCAAAACACACCCCACACACCTGTTACTTAAATATACCAATTCCAACATTTCACTACATTGAGGAAAATAGTAAATTTCCCATTCTGTGCTGTATGATGATCTCCGTTTAGAATGTTCAAAGTTTTCAGATTCGATCATCTGGTCCTTGGCCATATGAGGATCGAAGTTTTGAAACTCCGATCATCTTAAGGGGACTCATATATGTATATATATATATATATATATATATATATATATATATATATATATATATATATATATATATGGGTCTACTTTGATTCACTGAAAACTCATTTCACTGAATTTCAAAACACTCACACCAAATCACTGAAAGCTCAAATCTCTGAAAACTCATTTCACTGAATCACATTTCACTGAATGCAAGTACTGTTGGGCAAATAAAATGTATATGCTTTTTCCCCACTGTAGTGTGATCCTGGAGTTAGTATATATAGTTAGAGGGGGTGTGCATGGCACTGCCCCCCACACTGGGGGGGGGGCTAGGCATAGCCCCCTACCTACATAGCTTTTATATTTATGAATCTCATTTCACTGAAATAACAATATAAAACCAAAAGTAGGTGGGGAGCTATGCCCCCACCCCCCAATGTGTGGGGCTGTGCCCTCAACACCCCCAACTATATATACTAATGCTAGGATTGCACTACAGTGGGGAAAAGGGCATATACATTTTCGTTGCCCAACAGTACTTACATTCAGTGAAATGTGATTCAGTGAAATGAGTTTTCAGTGAAACAAAGTAGACCCATATATATATATATATATATATATATATATATATATATATATAGATAGATAGATATAGTTTTCTTCTTGGGAGCTTGCATCAATCCTTGCTAATATGAGCAGTAGCTCATGCTACGTGTTATATTTCTCTTTCACATTCTTGTGATTTTTCTGAAATATAGCATTCAATTACAGATTTGGCATTCCTTTTAGATTCTGGGTTCTTGGTTTACTGGCTCTGATTTAAAAATAGAAGTTTCCTCATTGACTCACCTATCTCCCTATAGCACCATTATCTGTCTACTTGCATTATTTTACCTATTTCTTTATTATTTTTCTAACACTGTTTGCCCATGCAATGTTAGCTCTGTGCATATTTATGTGCTGGTTTCAAGTAGGGTAATAGAGTGCAAGTGTTGTATCAGAAAAATTTAATGTGAGGGGCATGGCCAAGATGGTGAGCAGTTAACAGCACTGTCTTTTAGCGCTGCTTAATTTTAACATCTCTGAAAGGTGTTTTACTAAAAAACTCAAGTAGAATATTTCAAAACTTGATGGATTTATAGTTGAACATCTGCTGAAAGATTTACTAACAAAAAATGACAAGTTTGAGACTCTTTTAATTGCTTTTTCATGTCAAGAAAACTGGAAAGAACTAATTGTCTCCGAATGACCCTCTCTAAGCCCAGTGTGCAGGACAGTACTATGAAAAAAAGACATACAGGCTATACAAAGTAACACCAGTGAATTATCTGTAAACAAGGATAAATTAGAAAGCAAAATGGACAATTTTAAAGTGTAAATGTAAAACACAAGTTGAAGCGCTGTGTGAATCTCTTAAACAACAATCATCACAAATCTCGAGTATAGAAAAGGCAATGTCTGATTTTGGTGGAAGATTACTTGAAAATGAGAATAACATTGAATTTCTTCTGAAACAAAGCAACTTATTCCAGGATAAAATGGAAGACTAAGAGAACAGATAGAAGGGGTCTATATTATTACAGTGAAAGTTTATCTTGTCGAACACCGAAATATCGACAGCTAAACAGCAAAAGCTTAAAACCGCGAACGTCCAGTTCTGCAAATTTTTTCATAGGGAAAAATTTGCTTGGCCATTATTGGGAACTTGCCCTTTTTCCCCAATGTAGAGTGATCTTGGAGTTGGTGCATTTAGTTAGTGGGATGTGGGTGGCACAGCCCCCCACTTAATTAGGGTTTAAAAGTTTGTTTTAGTGTCCGACAGCCAAGCAAAGATTTTTCCCTATGAAAAACTTTTTAGAAGTGGCCATTCGCAGTTCTAAGATTTCTCTGTTTAGCTGTCGATGTTTGGGTGTTCAACAAGCTAAGCAGTCAATTTTATAATATAGACCCTCTAGAAGGAGTAACATCAGGATTTATGGGACTCCTGAAAAAGAAGAGGAAGACAGTATGATTTAAATTCCTTAATACCTGGCTGCCTAAAACTTTGAACCTCCCTGAAGCTTTTTTCTTTGACATTGAAATGGCACATATATCACTCTCTAACTCATCTTTAAAAAAAAAAAAAATAACATTCACCAAGGTCAGTGATCGTCAAATTTTTCTCAGGTCAAGACAAGAATTTAGTCATATAGTATACTTCTGAGACAATCATGTTTTAAAAGTTAACCTGTCAGGAAAGTATTTATGAAATTAATTATTTGGCTATATCTATTATTAATAGTGGTAAAGGTTTTATTTCCACTAAATCGTTCCAAATATAATTGCATGCACATTGTGGTTTTGGCATATGACATTTTATTTATAGCTTCCAAATTCAGGGTTTTACAGGCATTCACAATGGCTGCCTGGCAGGAACCACTATACTCAATAACTATTGGTATGGAATATTATATTGAATAAGGCTGAAGAATGCGATATGTGACAAGTTTTACGAAGCTTAGGCCACATAATGATCAATATGTTATACACAATTATTGATATTTCATTGTTACAAAACATGAAAAAAAATGTTAATCAGATATAATTAATTAGTCACAGTTTAAACATTTTGGAATGTTTTATGTGTCTCTGTTTCAGAATTCATTTAATACTACAATTTTCATTTAGGCCAGTTCACTGGGTAGAATCTTATCTTTGCTTCCATTTGGTTTCACATTAGAGTAAATAATTACAAATATCTCTAGAACATTCTCTATCTTCTGTTACTGATAATGCCTGAATTTTCATAAATCCAGCAGATAAGCATCAGCATTTCAAAACTGCTCAATTAGTAATGGATGTAATAGCACTTTTGCATAACAACTGCTAGTAGGCATTGCAGTCATGCATTTCAACATTCCTTGTTTTTGAAGTTAATCACAATACATATTACTTAAGCATACATTACAACACATTTTATAAACTATGCAACAAATGTACCGCAAGCAAATATATTTTGTTTGTGTGTGTGTGTGTGTGTGTGTGTGTGTGTGTGTGTGTGTGTGTGTGTGTGTGTGTGTGTGTGTGCATGCGTGTGCATGTGTGCACACGTGTGTGTGTGTGTGTGTGTGTGTGTGTGTGTGTGTGTGTGTGTGTGTGTGTGTGTGTGTGTGTGTGTGTGTGTGTGTGTGTGTGTGTGTGTGTGCGTGTGTCTGGTACAACATACCCCTAGTGTAAATTTATGTCTACTCATCCAGTCATCAATACTAGCCTTAAAGGCAGAGAAAGTAACACTTTGCTTGACCAGTAGCGGCATTTATTTCTACAAGCTGGGAATATGTTGTGTTAGAATCCTATACCTCCCGATTTGTTGGTGAAAATTTAGAACCATAGCATTGGTGTTAGTATAATCAGTGGTTTTGCAAAGAAATAGGGGTCATATTGATTGGGTCATTCATGGCCTTAAAAGTGAGACAAGTGCTTTCAGAACAGCTAGTAATTTACTGAGTATGAGAACTATGATAATTGAAGGATTTAATGCTTCTATTTGTTTTTTCTTTTTATGTTAAAAATCATTGTGACCTTTTCAGCTGAACGATATACTTTGGCTTGTACATCACAAAGGGGGCATTGTATTCAATGGTGGGTTTAATAAGGAAAGACTAAATTAGCAAGATGACATACATGGATCTTGAAGATATTGCCCTGTGTATTAACTGGGTTAGATATTAGGACTGCCTGACTATGGTAGAAACTTTTTGATTGAATGAGAAAAGTTGTAAACATTAATATCCAGGCTTGTTATGACTCTGTCGGTTGGAAGTGGAGATCCACTTATAACATATGAAGTGGAGTACCACTTGAAGCATATGAGGTGGGAGCAGCTTTTTTTACTGAACCTTATCATGCTGCATTTTCATTTGCATTTACCTTTTTTTATTTATAAACACCTTTATTGAATTATCACTTGTAACATAGGCACATTTACATTGAAATAAAGGTAATCAAACTGCATTAACAAGTTAAAATTAAGAAACATTATGTTCACACATATTGCTGTATATTATATAACCTAAGCAACATTACATAACTTATTTAATTCCTGCTCCTTTTTTAAACAAGAAACATCTTTATTAAACCATCACTTATGACATAAGTAATCATACATTTATATAAATGAAAATAAACCACACTAACACAACCGTAGTTGCTAGAATTTTACATCACAAACCACATTGACACACTCCCAGTTGCAAACATTATACATGACTTGTAATCTACCAAATCAGTTTCAAACATTATATAGCTCACTTTTAAGTCCTGCTTTCTTTTAAACCTCATTCCTCCCCTGTGTGTATTGTTCCCACAATTCCCGTTGTTTGCTATGCAGTTTGCTCCTACCATTTTCTAAAGATCTCAGTTCCAGTTGTTTTGCCTTGAGACCATTTTCAGTATCCCAGGTATGTGCATATTCCAAATCTTTTTTATGCATCTCAGTACCAGTGGATGACTGGATAGCAGTGCCCAGCTTGTAGTCCACAGCAAACATGGTAAACCATACTTCAGCAATATTGAGTAGTGCATACTAAGCACTGATGAGACTGAATACTTGTATGTTTTCTGGTCTCTCAAAATCATTACTCTTGCATCTCGTGGGGATATGAGACTTATTCCAATGCATTCTGGATCAAAAACGTAAAGGATCCATTAAGTTCTTGATCATCACTTATAGACTACAGATAGCAGAAAACAAAATTTACAGATTTGCACAACTTGCAGAGCCTTTTCCCCATAAGTGCTTTCTTCACAAGCAACTACATTGTCTGTCACTAAGAGATCTACTTATCTACTATGAAGCTTTATATACAAGATTTTGACTGATAGCTACTACCCATCTCTAAAGAGCAAATTTCCCCTCAAGCAACAGACTTATTCTTTAATCAGTAGTAAAAAATGAGGATAATTACACTGTACAGACCCCCATTCAAAACAGTCATAGGATAATGAGCCTGTAACAAATTGGACCCAGCTCTATGTAACAAACTTCCACCAGAAATGAAAAAAGACTCTAAATGAATTTAGTTGTTCCTTTTTTGAAAATCTCCTTAATGAATTAGCATGCAGTTGCTACAGGGATAATGGTTAGTAGCACAAAGTGCACAAACTAAACTACATTCTTTATGAGTAATAATTTTCTTTATTCTAAAATGTAACTCTTACTTTTACACATTGCACTGAATTAAGTATAACAATTATAATACTATGTGTATTCAATAATACAAGACATTGTAAATATAGTACATAAGTTCCAGTCCTCAGAATGCAATTGATCTTTTACCCCATTATTGTTTATTTCTTTTTTTTTTTCTTTACTTTTCTTGTCAGTCTTGGCTTTATTTTGCAGTTCTGGACTAGGATTTATGTAAACTAAACATATTCACCTATAAATAAGCATTTTTTTTTGAGGTATGTTTAATGTTTAATCTAGTCATGGTCAAAGTATTTCAGCTTTCAATGTAATTTTTAAAATGTCAGGATTGCACAAATTATTAGTTGTTAATGTAATTATCTTGCATAAATGTTTTGATCTATCTTTCATGTTTTATATTATTGTCTCTCTCTCAGGTCATGGTTGAAAAGTGTCTTTGGACCAGTTCACTTACTTGGTTAGCAAACAATAAACAAATAAATGAAGTAACATGGCCATATAGCAGTTAAGCATTTGCTTTTATTTTTTTATTTTTTATTTTTATTTATTTTTCAGTTAAATTCTATTATAAAGTCCAGGGAGATGAAGTTCCACAGATTTGCTACACAAACTACATCTAGTATGCCCCCACAGCAGTTACTTGATTTAGGTTCATAGATTAGTACTAAGCTATTGCCCTTGTGGGTGATTTTAAGCCTAGCCAATTAAACAATGGGAACATCAAACCTGGAACTTTGTGTTTGTAAAGCAAATATCTTAACCATCATGCCAACCTCCCTCTTGGAACTGGCTGATATTTGGTTTAGATGCTGAAATCTGAGTTGCTCCTTTAGTTATATTTTGCAATGATATTACTGGGTATTTGTTTGATATTAATAGCATATTGTATGCAATTTTTACCTGACTATAATTTAAAGTGTTATGGAATTTTCTCAGTTGTATTTTCAGAACTGAAAGGCAATGATATGATGTGATGTATCGAGTAAGTTGTCAGAGAGTTTTAAATTTTTTGTAATACATATCATTTTTTTTTTTTTATTTAGGAGTGGTTTGTTAAAAAGGGGGGTTGTGCATAGCAGACACAGGAAAAAAAAGTACAAGCAGACTGTAGTTGTGCTTCAGGTGTTAGATATTTGATTGGTGCTTTTCATGGCATAGATGATATAGCTGTCAGACTTGACATGTTGGCCTGTGACTACCCCGTGTAGCTTGGTTGGGTTAATCTGTTTGAGAGAATTTTTTTTGTCAATGTTATGATTCTGTCTGGTATATTTTAGAGGTCTTTCTAAGAGTAATGAATATTATTTTTTACTTTATTTTTATTTTTCAGCATTCAGTATCAGTTGTAAGCTCATGAGCAAATGTTCCAGCTTTCTGAAAGCAAATCATGTTTGTCTGTGGAGCTGAGTGGGAAAGTCAGTAGTCTACATGGTCTACATGACGGTGAAGAAATCAGTATATTGTATAACGGTTCCATTGATGTTCTTCATCTTAATCACTGCTGTAGTAGCCTTAGCTCTATGGGTTATATCCTGCCAAGGATATAACAGCCAGCTTCACAGCACCTTCCCTGTCCCCAAACAGTCAGTCAGTGCAAGTACATCAACAAGCAAGGGCGAACCGGGTCATACTCCCTTTGCAGACTAGCCATGTTAGACTGGAATATATCTTCACAGCACAATCTTACTCTACAGACATCTTATCTTCCATGTGGCAGACAAGCTGAGCAGAAACAGGGCAGGCCCTCACAAATGGAAACTATTTCAGTGGGTTTTCCAAGATTTGGTTCATTTGTGTGGAGTTCCTGAAGTAGATCATTTTGGCTCCTCTTAGCACAATCAGCTGGGAAGATTTTGTTCCAGGACTCTATGCAAGAAGGCCTGCAAGACAGTTACCTTTTTTCTTTTGACTGGAATGTCCATGTATGCTTTTCCAATACTTCCACTAATATCCAGGGTACATCTGATGATTTAGAAAGAATTCCCCAAGATCAGTTGTGATAACCCCCTTCTGCCCTAGGCAACTGTGGTTATCCCTTCTTTTGGAAATGGCCAGGAGCAATTAACACAAGTTTCTTCACAGACTGGATCTACTCACACAAGAACATGGATGTTTGATACACTTCACCATAAATAATTTTCAACTTACTGCCTGGATGATAAAAACTTAATTCCTTTTAAACACCTGTTTACTGAGGATGTACAGCAGATGCTAATAGAGGCAAGAGAGCTTGCTACTACAAAATCATATATTAGCAAACTGAAAAGGTTTCTTAGATGGTGTGCCAGTGACATAGCCAGCACACATAGTTGTTCTTTAGCTTTTCAATATTTGTATTAGTTACTATCCTATAGCCTTTCTTATTCCTCTGTCAAGGTTCATTTATTGGCCATTTCAGCATGTCTGACCAATAAATGAACCTCATGTCAAAATTGTCTTGAAAGAGGTTTCGCATAAGAAGCCACCAAGTAAACTGGTGGCCCCTCCTTGTGATCTTAATTTTGTATTAGAGAAGCTAACACTTGCTGTATTTGAACAAGCTAATCTGGATGGTTTGAGGTTCTTAAAACAGAAAACAGTTTTACTGATTGCTCTGACCTCTGCAAGAAATGTATCTGAAATGGACGCTGTTATGGTGAGCCAAACCTACTTCATCTTTCACAGGGACAGGGATTCTTTGAGAACTAATCTTTCTTTTCTGCCTAAAGTACCACAAAAAAGCTAGATTTGCTACTAGCTCACCTGATAACTCTCACCGCTGCCTTGCTCCCAACACACTTCAGTGGCTAGAATTCCCTCAACAGCACCTACTGTCACAATTTCACATCATACATTCCATTCTATACAGACTTGCAACCTGCTCCTCTCTTGCCTCTCTTGTTTCCTACCACACCTTCAGTCGTCCTCTCTTTACCTCCAACCAACAACTCTTTAATATCTATAAACCTAACAAAAATATTGGAAAACTACTTAACAAATACATTGTAGCCCAAACCTGGAACATACTCCCCTTGTTCATTAGAAACACTGCTCACCCCAAGCACTTTAAAAAGGAGCTAAAACAGCACTGACTTAACAAAAAGTCATGCTCCTGTCATGACCCTTCCTAAGCCTACACATCCCTTTTCATTCTCCAGTATTCTTCACTCAAATCTTAGACTCCTCTTTTTCTGTACTATAAAGACACTGTTTACTTCTTTAACTCCACAAGCTTCGATACTGCAACCCCTTGTAAATATGTATATATTAAGCTTTACTTATATTATCTTCTCTTTTTTATTATCAAGCTCTACTTTAATATTTTCACTTAAGATGTCATTTTTCTAACACTACTTTTGTCTTCCTTTTTTCCTACCTAATTAAAAAAATAATTGCATCCTGCAAATGTATTAATTACTAGTTTTTCATGTCTTTTTCTCTATTTATACATATTTCCTTTCTGTATTCATAAATATTCTGTGAAATTATTACTACTTATTGGTCAGTACAAGTCTGTAAAACTTTGGAGCTTTTCTCCTCAGGTCGCCACTGAAAATGGGCTTCTGGCTCAGTTAACAAATGTCAAATAAATGAATGAATGAATGAATATGAATATGAATATATGAATAAATAAAGTATTAGCCATGTTTACTTTAAGGCAAACTATCCATCTCCCTGTTTTCTTCACTGAATCTAAAAATGAGGGGGAAAGGATCCTTCACACCTAGGATATCTACAGAACACTCAGGTACTATCTTGGCAGAACTATATCTCTCAGATCATCAGATCAATTGTGTATTTCTTATGAAGGTAAGAAGAAGGGACAACCTGTGTCAAAACAGACTATTTCTGAATGGTTATCTAAGGTTATTACTATTTTTTTATATTCACCATAACAAATCTATTCCAGACAGGTTCGAGGCTCCCTCTACAAAGGCTTTGTCTTCCTCTATGGCTTTTTGGAAAGGGGTGGATTCAAGAAATATTCTAGAAGCTGCTACTTGGTCTTCTGTACATACTTTTACAAAGCACTATAAACTCGATTTGTTCTCTAGGTCAGGATCAAGCTTTGTAAGGAACATTCTCCAGCAGGTCCCTTCCAAATGTAGTTAGCTTTGGTAATCTACCATTCAGCTAAGGCTACTGCAGCAGTAATCAATATAAAGAACATACATGATGAAAAGAAAACCCACCAGACCCACCACGACCAGTTGTAGCTTTTATTAAAAACACAGATAAGTGCTGTTGAGCATTAGCTCTTCATCAGATCTAAAACACATTTAAAATCACCCATATTTAAACAGATAACAACCAATCAGGATCAATAGCAGAACCTACGCCCCTTCAATAGGGGTTTTAAAGGCATACAACCATTTAACCCAGGTATATGGTTAGCTTATAATTCAGCTATCCATCTTAACTCAGCTAATTCAGTACTTTGTACAACGTCCTCTCCCCTCATGTTCTCTTGTTGAATGTATAGCGCCATAAACTGAAATGTATGCTCTTTATTTATTTCTATATATTGATATAAAGCATTGCTTCTCAAACAAAATCTAATGTCACTCGTATGTTGCAATATATGTTGTTTGAACATTCTGTTGGTTTTTCCTGTCCATGAGAATAAATTTACATTATAACAGTGATATTGATGCTATCTCCCAAGTGATAAAAAAGAATTGGAAGATTTTACATACTGATGATAAACTGAAAGCATTAGCAGGTCCCCACTCCAGGTTTGCTTATACCAATAGCCAGAATCTAAAAAAAATATATGTAAAAACATACATCCTAACAAATCTAATGCACACAGGAAGAATTCGGGAACATTTAGATGTAGAAAATGCAAGGCATGTCACTATGTTAAAGAAAATAACATATGTGTTCAACCTGTGTCAGGTAGGAGGTATATACCCAGATTACATGCAGACTATAGAACTAAAAACGTGGTGTACTTAGCTGAGTGCACATCATGCCAAGTATTCTATGTTCAAAAAACCAATAGAATGTTAAATCAACATATATTGCAACATATGAGTGACATTAGATTATGTTTGAGAAGTAATGCTTTATATCAACATTTAGAAATAAATAAAGAGCATAAATTTCAGTTTATGGTGCTATACATTCAACAAGGGAGCATGAGGGTAGAGGAGACTGTACATAGTACTGAATTAGCTGAGTTAAGATGGATACCTGAATTACAAACTAACCATATACCTGGGTTAAATGGTTGCATGCTTTTAAAACCCCTATTGAAGGGGCGTAGATTCTGCTATTGCTCCTGATTGATTGTTATCTTTTTAAATATGGCTGATTTTAAATGTGTTTTAGATCTGATGAACAGCTAATGCTCGAAAGTGCTTATCTGTGTTTTAAATAAAAGCTATAACTAGTCATGTGGCTACAGTGGGGTTTCTTTTCATCATTTATGGTATATTTTACCACTGCAGACTTTTACTTCTTCCTTGACTGCTGTGGATTTTTATTGCTGATGTTGCTGTTTCTGCTGGTGCTGTTTTAATTATTTATTTGTTCAGATAACAGCCAATCAGGAGCATTTTTAAAGACAGAAAACAAAAGTTAAACCAGGATAAAGTAGCACTGTGAACATTTGAGCACTCTGTTTGTGCAGAGCGCTCCCGGGCTTAAACAGGAAGACAATGTGAAGGGAAAACAGCAGTAGGAAGCTAATCAATGAGAACTAGCATAGCTGGCAGGTGAAATGTATCAGAATCAACCAATTACACAGGCAGCAGACCAGCCCACCCCTGAACACTACTATAAACTATGCAAACACCTTCCTCTCTGGTTTTTCCCACACTGTACACCACTGGTGTAAACAAGTGGGGAACTTTTAACTCTCACAACAGTAAAATGATAGGGGCTGCAATAGCTATCATACAACAACTTGTGGAAGAGGCTGAGGGTGGTGAGGATGTGAATGCTGTCGACCAACCCACAGTGAGGAGACGCTACATGAGCTGGAAATAGTGGAGAGCTATAGGGTGGACAGGAACCTCCTACAGCAAATTGTTGAGCTGTGTGGCCACGTCTCACACACAGAACTAACAGAGAGGAACCCATCCCAGTGGATACCAAGGTATGTGTAGGCCTAAAAATAATAGCTACAGGTACCTTCCAAAGGCCAACTGGGGATATGATAGGGATCTCACAGGCATCAGCATCTAGACTACTCCACCAGTTCCTGCATGCCATGTCAGCACATGATGGTGAGCACGTATATTTCCCCAACACCCATGAGGCATTGTCCAGCAATATGCAACTGTTCCACTAAATAGTAGAATACCCTGAGGTAGTGGGTGCTATAGACTGCACAACCATATGCATCAAAGCACCACCTGGGGAGTGGGGTAGGGTCTACATCAACCGCAAGGGCTTCCTCTCCATAAACTGCCAGGTCGTGTGCAATGCCCAGGGCATAATAATGAATGTGTGTGCTGGCTACCCTGGAAGCTATCACGATTCCCACATCTGGCATCTGATGTAGCTGTACCAGAGATTTGCCAATGGGGACATCCCTGACGGTCACCTAGTGGAGGATGCTGAATATGCACTGGAGCCATGGCTGATGACACCCATCAGAAATACACAATGCTCAAGTCATGGATCCAGTGCCTGGATACATCCGGTGGAGCCTTGCAGTACTCACCAGCTACATGTACCCAAATGGTCCCCATATGTGCCATGCTACACAATATGATCCTGTGGAAACAGCTGCAGCAGGAACAGCATGGGGCAGGGCTACACAGCCCCCCACCATTGCCAAGGCCTGTACAGGCACAGAGTGACTCGGAGGTGGAACAACCTGAGCCTGCCCCAGTAGGCAGAAGGAGGCATGCCCAGTATACCCTGGCATTGGCAAAGAGACAAAGCATAGCACATGCACTGACACAGGAGGGACCTAGGGAATGACAACTCTCTCCGACTCTCACATGCAGTAAAAGGGATGACAAAAATTACACTACCTGTGCTCAACCATGTGTAGGGAATGTACTATGTGCATCTGACATAGGCAGCCCTGCAGCACCACCCTCAATACTGGGACACCCACAAGGTAAGTGACTCACACATGTCAGTCAGGGGGTTCACATACCCAACAACAGTCACAGCCAGTGAGACAGGTGTAGACAAACACAAACAAAAGCTGTGCTTTGGCCTCTGAATGATGCCTATGGGTAACCCCCCCACCCAGGTCTACATAGACAGACAACAGAAGGTCAGGCAGTGGGATGTCAGTTCTGAAGGGTAGGAAGTCTGAAACTAATATATAGCTAAATAAAAGCTAAGATCTGTAGTACAGTGGTATGCCTCTATGCAGCATGATAGGTAAGACTATAGAATGAAATGGAGTACCTGACATACCAGTACAGTCATAGGAAATGTGTACAAGTGTCAGGTGTGCCCCCCCAGCCTATGTAGACATGTAATAACAGGCAGGTGTGCCCCCCCAATCCTGTGTAGAAATGTAGAAATAGTCGGGTGTGCTCCCCCATCCTACGTAGAAATGTAGTAACAGTCAGGTGTGTCCCCCAAAGCCTGTGTAGAAATGTAGAAATAGTCAGGTGTGCCCTACCCAATCCTATGTAGAAATGTAATAACAGTCAGATGTTCCCCCCCAATCCTGTGAAGAAATGTACAAATAGGCACGTGTGCCCCACCATCCCATGTAGAAATGTAGTAACAGTCAATGCCGTGTGATCATCGGACACCCTGCAGAAACAGTATGCTACATGTAGATGTACAACACATAGGTCAGCACTGCAATGCAGACTACCTGGACTTGATCCACACATTCAATACAGATGGGCATACTGAGCATGCTCACACACTTAAACACATGAAGGCCCTGTCTGCAAGCACCAGTGGGCCAGACATAACTGGCAGTCACATACGTTAGTGCAGACACTACTCAGTATGCACCACATGTGCTTTGCACATGCAGTGGACAGGAACACAGCTCTCAAACTTCCATCTCCAAAATGAGGAACAATAGCCCTCATAATGTGGAACAAATGGGCAAAATGTGGAACACATACTAATGGCTTACTAACAACTTCAACTAGGAAGGTCATAGGATGGTTAAAATATGCAGGTTTTACTTACAAAGAAGATCTTTTAATGAATTAATATGATTAATTTCTATTTACCATGGATTTCACTTAAATAAATTCCTAACACTGAATGTGTGACAGACTCTTTCAATGTGGAACTTTGAGGAACTTCGAGGAACATGAAATTTTTAAGACCCCAAATGAGGTACATTCCTCGTAATGAGGTACACTTGAGAGGTATGGACAGGAATTAGAGATATATCTCAGGACAACACAGTATAATAAGCAAAAGGTAGACATACATAGATGTGTGGAAGAGGGTGACTGTGACAAGGAGCCATCCCGGCCTGTCCCACCCAGCACACAGACAAAGGGCCACAACCACATGAGGTTCAGATGTCACGCACTGTAGATACTAGCCACTGGTATCTGTCAGCAGTACAGACTATGTGGCGCACGTGCTAGCTGTGCAACATGACTGTACAAGGAAGGTGTCATCTAGCATCTGTATACATGTACCTCGTGAAATATGACCCTGTGTGTGCCCGCATGTGGTGTGTCAACCTCTAGATGAATGGGTTATGGCCCATGCAAACACACTGCCCTCCCCATAGCCCTACTATGACAAGCCTGCTGAGGTCATCCACTGTGAAATACACCTTTGGGAGAGATGGAGCCCAGTAATCTCTATGGTGCATCCCATAACTGTGTACTGCTGCAGTGTAATAAACTAGTTAGGTAGGAGTTCATATCCCAGACTTGACAAGTGTGTGCATGTGTCTTTCTGTGTAGAGACAATGCTTTTTAGGGTAGTCACACTCCCCACAATTCAGATGCTCAACTTTGGCAAGGCTGCTGATGCCATCCATTTAGAAATACATCTCTGTGAAGACTATAGCCCAGTAATTTCTGTAGCGTGCCTTATACCTGTGTACTGCTGTAGTGTGCTAAGTTAGTTAAGTAGGTGTTCTAATCCCAGAACTGGCAAGTCTTTGTTTGTGTCTGTCTGACTCTGTCTGCGTAGAAAACAATGCTTTTTAGGGTAGTCACACTCCCTACAATTCAAATGCTCAACTTTGGCAAGGTTGCTGATGTCATCCACCCAGAAGTGCAACTCTGTGAAGACTGTAACCCAGTAACCTCCGTAGCACATGCCATAACTGTTTACTGCTGTAGTGTGATATAGGACCCTGGTAGGGTTCTATTACCACCCATGGCAGTTCTGGATGCTTTGTGTGTGTTTCAATCTCTGTATAGAGTGAAATGCATTTTAGGCTACTCACACTCAGTACACTTCAAATGCCCTACTTTGACAATCCAGATGATGTCATTCATTGTGAAATACACCTTTGGGGAAGGAGCCCTCCAGTAATCCCTGTGGTGTGTCCTATAACAGCTCCATGCTGTAATGTGATGTAGACCTCTGTTAGGGGTTCTATACCCACACATGTTGGTTGTGGACATTTTGTATGTGTTTCAATGTCTGTGTAGGGAGCAATGCACTTTAGGCTAGTCACACTCAGTACATTTCAAATGCCCTATTTTGGCAATCCTGCTGATGTCATTTATTGTGAAATACACCTTTGGGGAAAATGTTCTCCAGTAATCCTTGTGGTGCATCCTATAACAGCTCCATGTTATAGCATGATCAAGACCTCTGTTAGGAGTTCTATACCCACACATGTCAGTTATGGATGTTTTGTGTGTGTCACTGTCTGTGTAGGGAGCAATGCATTTTAGCCTAGCCACACTCACTACAATTTGAATGTCCTACTTTGGCAAGCTTGCTGATGTCATCCAATGTGATATACATCTTTGGAGAAGAATTACTCCAGTAGTCTCCATGGCGCGTACTACAAGTGTATAGTGCTGTAGTGTAATAAACTAGTTAGGTAGGAGTTCTACTCCCAGAGATGACAGGAGTGTCTTTGTGTGTGTTTGTAACTTGTATCCTGTGTGGAGGTGAGATTGTGTGACACTTGGGCCCAATGTGCAGCAGGTTTTGCAAATTTCTTATATGGTGGCCCTAGTATATATCACAATGTCCACAGTACAGGGATAACATATGTGAAATAGCTGAGAGGCTGGGGTGTAATTCCATACCCATACATGTGACATCAAGGGCCAGGCAATCACAGTTAAAAACCCCAGTATTACCCAGAGCACACTCTCAATCCATATCACACACACACACACACACACACACACACACACACATGCCTAGGCAACAGTCAATATGTGGGTAGTACACTGCATATTGGCCACTAATAGTAACTATGGAGTGACTGCAGTGGGCTACAGAGGGCATGGCACCCTGTCCATCTGTTCAATAGGCACTTACATTCTGACAGTGCACCTTCCCATGTTCCCCACTGGACACCTGCAACACCTGTGGTGCCATCACATGTGACCCACAAAGGACATACCATGCCTGAAAACATGACCTGTATGGACAGATGCCACTCACACCAGGAAATGCTGTTAGCATGTTATCAATGTAGGAGCAGGGTACACCTGCTATCCATTACCAGTTCCCACCACAGGTGGCCAAGACTGGCACATCTGATGATAATCTGTGTACACAACATGGGCCAGACACCCCAGGTACAGTTCTACATGTCACTGTACATGCATGTGGGAGGTGTGCACATCCCAGACACCGTCCATGTCATGGACTAAGGAACACATACATGGCAAGCGATGCACAGCACTGGCCACACACAATAGTCACCCAGGTGACTGGATGGGAGATACAATACCCACCTGTGTGGGCAAATGCAGAAACTACAGCCCTGAGCCACAATGCAGACCATTGTCATGTGGCCTGATGCCAAGGTATACCCATCACCTAGCCTTGTATAACCATCTGGCACAGTCGACCACCACAGAGCTGTGCAGAAATGCACCCATGCATGTCAGTACTGGCACCCTGTGTGTTTGTGTGTGTGTTGTATGATGCATGTGATCACATCGACACTCACTACAAACCCCATTTGCATACTGAAGCATGCTGTCTGATGTCAGGCACCTCCCCATACCCTTTGCCCATATAACCTCCATATGACCCATGTGGTGCATGTGATACCTGCACAGTAGATCTTGTGACTGTGTCTTTTGCTGAGCCATGTGTTGGCCACAATCAAGCCATTTGACAGATAGAAGTCTAGAATGGCTTCTACTTCTTTATTACTGTTGCCCCAACCATGTAGACCCAGGCACTCCTCATCTCATGTTCTGTCTGCCTTGATATATAAGTCACCCATCATCAACAGCAGTTTATGTTATCCAGTTTATCTAGTAGGTGCTGTAACTGCTGTCTGAATGCACTCATTTTCTCACTATCACAGCCCTGCTGTGAAATATAAGCTGAGATTATGAATAGCAGCCTATTCTTACACTGAATCCTGATTGCCATTAACCTGTCACTAATTCTGATGACATCCCTCACTGTCTTCTGAAGCCTCTACCTCACTACAATTCCTATACAATTTCTTATCTGTCCTGCTCCTGACTAGTGAACTCTGGATCCCTGGTTTTGAGGGTTTGCTGCACTGTCCTTCCATCTTTCATCTTGTCTTCTGGATACCAAAGATGTGGTCACTCAACACTTTCAAGCTACATCATGTCAGTGCACCTTGACTGAGTGTAGGTTAGGCTGATTGATTTTATGTCCAGCTTGCTCAATATCCCAGGTAATCTAAGCTGAACACCTATAGCAGGTAGACACTGGCCAATAGGAGCACCTTCCCATTGTCATACTGGATCCTTGGTGTAGGGGGAGGTAGGTCTTTTATCACTGAAAAATATCCTTGCCCATTTGGTGATATTAGTCAACATGACCAAATCATCTAGGGCCATTTTTTCACAGTTGAGTGGCCCTAACACAGCAAACAGTCTGTGACCCATATTCTCTTATCTTGAGGATACTGTGTACCACAGCTGATACCACCATACGGCACCAACTAGAGTCTGTGTTGCTGCCCACAACTCCATTCTTGGGTGAGCTTGAGGTGAAAACACTCAGCTTGTTTTTTGGATGAACCACCAGAGACACAGACAGATTGTGTAAATGCCACGCAGGCATTGGCTGGAGGTCAGATCAAACCTTGTACCTTGTGCATGAAAGGCAGAGAGCTTATCCATTATGCTAACTAGTCTCTAGCAGATTGACTTAAATTAAAATGGATTAAGTAGTCTATTGCCTCATAACAACCCATGAACTTATGAAGTTATGTTAGCTGCAGATGCAATGTAGCAAGAGTTGTAGGTGCCATCAGCAATGACCCTATATGGTCATATCCCCTATTAATAGTCCCCTTAGATTTGATGACAAAGGAAAAAAAACTGGAGTGCGAAAAAAGTATTCAGATCTAAGCAAATAGCTATTGCAGATATACATAATTGCTCTTTGCTATATCAAGCCAATTTGCAGTACAGTTGAATCAAGGCTTATTATTAGCACTAGTAATAAGCCAAACCGCGAACTAAGTCCCAACAACCAAAAGGAAAAAAGCAGTAAGCACCATGGTAGTCCAGTAAACCTCTCCAAGCTGTGACTGTAGATAATCCTTTATTAAACACGAACAACACAATGAGGTAAACGAAACACTGATAAATCAAGCGCTTTCGCCTGCATAGATGTCAGGCTTTTTTAAGATGAAACAGCAGGGTAGCCAAGTTCATTTAAATAGAGGCTCTCAGTGATAATTGTTTGTAAAGGCTTATTATTAGCACCTTGCTACAGTCCAGTAAAAGTGATTGACACAGTTTAGCAAACAACTATTGCTGCATTTGGGGCAACTCAGTGATACAGTGAGTAACACTGAGACCTCAAAACAAGCAGTACTCTGTATTGCCTTCTTTATGGAGTTAGCGTGTCCACTCTGTGTTTGAATGGGTTTTCTGCAGGTGCTACAGTTTCCACACACCAAAGATATGAGCTAGGCAGACTTCTAAGCTGTCAATAAGTGTATGAGTGTTCATGTAAGTGATACAGAAGAAAGCCCTGGTAATCTACTTCTGATCCTCTAGCCTTGCTAGTAAACTCTGTGGATGGCAGTGACTGTTTACATGGTCTCTATAGCAGTTAGCTCATAGGAGTGTATAGATGGATTGCTGCAGCTCATTCCCTGGGATTCATGAAGCTCGGCGCAAGGACGGTGTTTGCCTTGCGCCGACCGTGCGGCGTAGAGATGGGGCAGCAGCACCACATGCATATTAATGAAGGCATGCTGCTGTAATGGCCACGTGCATAGGAAACTTGTACGAGTGCAGGGGGTGTGTCCAAGCACTGCATGGAGGCGTGAACATGTTGGCTGCATACGCGTGACCTAAAATGCTGACTAGTACAGCCTGCCTCTAATAGTAATCACTCCTGTCAGTGTCCGTGGATACTGAAATGTATGCAAAGCATGAAAGACATCATTGCGAACACCACAATAAGAAGTAAACACAAAGGCACATAACTGAATATTGAGTCCCCGTCCCTCGATCAAATGATATTTAAAACCCCGTGCCCCTATTCCATTGTAGTGTTGCTAATTATACCAAGTGGAAGCGAAACGCATCGTGTTAGCGCACCGCCAATTGCTAAACCTAGCCCAATGGTTTGGGTTACCACCTGTCCCACATTGTGAGGGACAGTCCCCCTCTAGGCAGGTGTGTCCATAACAAAACCATAATAAATGAGAAATGTCCTGTGACAGTAGGACATAATTATGTCCCATATGTTATGTAATAGTCCCATACAATACATATGTCCATATATAAAATACCTATATGTTACAAGAAACAGAATAAGCAAGTAAATTAAACAGAATAAGCAACTATACTGCTACAACAATAAAAGCTTATATGTAGGCATAAAACTAAAGTACTATCCTTTGTAATGACTGTGGGAATGTGTTGGCCTGTAAACTCAGATGTGTGTCCCAAAAATGTCCCATCCAGGTCATATGAAAAGGTGGCAACCATACCAATGGTCAGAGCATTCGCCCAATATCTGCCCATTCGCAGTCCAAGTCATCCTTGTTGGGGCGGCCCATAGATGAACGGGTATTACCCGGGTCTATCTACCATGTCATGAAAGATAAGCATTTGCGTGTACCTATGTGTGTGAAGTACAGCATGTGGATGATCAGAAATGCTAGTGTAGACCTCACAAGACCTCACAACCATATTGGTCCCAGAGATATGTAGTGTACGCAATGTGTTCTGTTGACTGTACCATGGGCCATCCACTAGAGAAGGGATGAATGGTGTCTGTGGAATATGGGGGTGGGGGGTGATGGATAATGTAATAATGTGCCAAGGGGAGACTGGGTTGGATGCACAATAGGTGAACTGGAGGCCTAAGAGGGAGCAGTGGGTGAATCAGGAAGATAACCAAAGAACAAATATACACATCTGCAATACAATCCCACAAACATGTGAACATTAAAATGTGCAATACACATGTACAAAAACGTTACCAGCACATACCCACATAATGGTCTGGCCTAAACTGAGCCATCCAACCCCAATTCACTTGGATACATAATTGAATACCCATCATCCCCTTCACAGCACACCACCCCCCCTTCCTGAACGTCCACCAAAACCAGCCATACTTGGGCTGCTAGATAGGCGCAGCCATATCTGCACATAGTGACCCCTACCCATATCTAGTAAGCAGTCTAACCCTAGGCAGTCTCAGGATTGCAAACTATGTATCCCTTGCATGTATAACCCTACCTTACAGCCGTAAAGCAAAGAAGGTCATCGGTCCCCACAATTTTTGGATATCCCTCATGGAATATGTATCTGTTCTAAACATTAGACTTGCTGTTACAACATGATGTCCAGTCCTGTATACATCTGGACACAAGTTGTATGAGCAGTAGTTGTCCACAAGACTGCTCAGTCTCCAGCCGGTCCTGCAGAACCTATGACCCAGGATTAAACACCTGACCATGATGCACGTCTCCCCACGTGCATTATTGGGAATATATACCTTAAACATTCGCATAGTAGCAGTCAGATGTAGGGTGCTTATAGTGCTTTAAAGCAGACGTAAGTAGAGTTACCATCTGTCTCACCCTGCGAGGGACAGTCCCTTTTTGGGCAGTTGTGTCCAGACCAAATATAATACAATGGCAAATGCCCTGTGATTGTAGGAAATATGTCCCATATTTCATGTAACATTTGCAAAAAACAGTTATTTGTGTAAAATACTTAAAGTTACAAGAAACAGATTAAGCAACTAAACTGCTACAAGAATAAGCTTTTATTTAGGCAAATAAGTAAAGTTCTAACCTTGGTACTGATCATGGGTATGTGTCAGCCTGTAAAATCTGATGTGTATCCTGAAAATGCCCCGCTTTGGCCATATGAAAAGGTGGCAACCCGAGACGTAAACAGGTATGCAAGCGTGTATGCGTGACGGTAAGTGGCGATGATTCAACGGTATGGGAAATGTAAATGAGCATGTAGGTGTATTTGCATGTGTATGTACTGAACGATACACACACACACACACACACACACACACACACACACACACACACACACACACACACACACACACACACACACACACACACACACACACACACACACACACACACACACACACACACACACACACACACACACACATATATATATATATATATATATATATATATATATATATATATATATATATATATATATATATATATATATGCGTGTGTGTGTGTGTGTGTGTGTGTGTGTGTGTGTGTAGATATGAAGAATGAACATGGTCACAATATAGGAAATTCCCGTAATAGTTAGTGCTGTTATATGTCATGATGGCCATAGGTGAGCAGACCTCTGCATCCCCAACCACAGGTAGGACGCTAAAAGTGGAACGAACGATCTCCCCGTGCTAAGTCTGACTTTCAACTAGGTACAGGGCAGTCCCAGTTCCCAGTCAAACAAGCTTAAACCCGGAAGACCATATGAACACCCTGAAAATCGAACACACGTATGTGCCAGGACTATAGGCTTTGGAGGTCTGAATATCCTCTGAGTGAGTCAACATGTGGCAAGAGTCCAGAGCAGTAGGGAATAGAGAATGGCGCATGTGTAGTAGTGCATTTTTCCCCACAGGAAAATGGATGCCTGCTGTGTAAGTGAAGTGATGAGGCATGTGTTCGGGTAACTATGCACCATGGGTATACATATAAATGAGGCAGAACACCAATAGTGTAGTGATTAGAGCATCTGTCTAACAAAAAGGCATTCACAGTTCAAGGTCGACAATAGCACATATCATTTTCCTTGTGGAAAGTATGTTGCTCTGCTGTAAAGCCGACATTTAAACATGTTAAGGTGAACGTGTGTATCACATGGGACTATTAACCAGATCCTTTCAATCAAAGTGGAATTGTCATAATGTATAAGGCATAAATAAGCACAGATAAGTGGCAGTAAACATATGTAACGCACAGTAAGCATAGGCGAGTGCACCTGCGCAGGGTGTAAGTAGCTCCCAGCATCGGAAATGTATGTTTGTATGTACAGATGTAATATATACACACACACACACACATATATATATATATATATATATATATATATATATATATATATATATATATATATATATACATATATATATATATATATATATATATATATATATATATATATATACATACACACACACACACACACACACACACATATATATATATATATATATATATATATATATATATATATATATATATATATATAAAGAATGGACGTTGTAACAGTAAAGCATACACAAGGGATGTGAAGGGAATCAAGAGCAATGTTGGTATTATATAGTGCTTTCAGCGTATGTCATAAAAATCTGCCCAGGAGTAAGCAGACTACCATTACTCACACCACAGGCAGGGTTTTACCAGCGGGAGTAGCATCGTTGAAATGCTAAGTCTACTTTACACACAGACGGAATGTAGTCCCATGCTAGGACCTCCAAAAAGTGGAAAGCACAAATGGCCGTATTCCATAACCCAGGAAAGGCATGTATGTGCAAATATACATCGGGGGAGACCCTGTGAATAAACGAGGTGGAACAGAATGTGTGTTGGACCCCAAAAGCTCTGGAGAGGGCAATGTGTAAAGGTGTGTCATGGCTGCGATAACAAGTGGATATTGGATGTTACGCATGTAAATTTAACATGGGTGGGGTGGAAGAACTATGGGTATGCAATTATGGATCCAGGCATGCCAGGGTTGGATGGGCCGGTTCTAATGGACCGCCCCTTGGAGGTCAGCTAGGTCATAATAGGTATATATGCATACTCACATGCAGACAACAATATATGTTGAAGTACAAATTCTATAACACATGCATTCTATTTGTTGACGTAAATAATAGGAATGTGCCCATACAAACATCGACAGTAGATGGAATAATAGGCTGTGCAGAAGAGGGATGGGTCGAATCACACTATCACATTCCAATTACCATCAGTAATCTGTACATGAACATATAGCGACATCCGTCTGCTGTATAATGTGCTACATACCGATTACAAGATAACTGGAATGTGTCGGTGTTATAATGAATAAGGCACTAGTATGCTGGTGAAGCTTATAAACACCATTACGCATGTGTAAGTGCGTATGAGCGGGGAATGTATTGACACGCTGATGTACACACACATATATATATATATATATATATATATATATATATATATATATATATATATATATATATATATACACACATATATATATATATATATATATATATATATATATATATATATATATATATATATAACAGCAAGATATGAATATACATGTATGAATACATATGCAGATATATCTGTATATATTAATGTAAATATATATATATATATATATATATATATATATATATATATATATATGTGTGCGTTTCAGTAAATATACACATGTATATACCTAGGTTATGTTACAGCAGTTACGGGTAACATGTTTAGACCGGGCATATGTTGGTGGGAGGGCCACTCAACAAACTTCTACCTCCCAACCCCCCCAGCTAGGCCGGTGAGACATACAGACACGCAATAAAGGTAAATATAACACTGCTTCCCAGATCACCAGCAGGAAACTACCAGTGGGAGAGATCTTCAAGGTCTACACTTCAAACATGGACAGCAGCGTCCCTTGCGGGACACCAAAAATTTGGTACTTCCAACAAATCGGGTAACACTATTATGACCAGGATGTAGCTGTACACGGAACAGTAGGTTGTGCAAGTCTGATAACACATGGGTTGACACAACATATGACATGTGTCCTGACACGGGCAGAGTGGGCAGTGTGTAGGGGTGTGTTGATATCCCACCTGCGTCCACCTCTGCCAACAGTAAGGATGAGTGCTGTAGAGTAGTGGCAGGTGGGGGAACTATGGGTATGCAATTATGGGGCTAGGCATGCAGGTGTTGGCTGGCAGACACGTATTAGGACCGCCCCGTGGGTGTAAGTAATATTCCGATGTGGGTATAGCAGACACCCATACCTCCCAAACCTTAAGAGCACATCTACTGGACAGTCAGTAAACCACTGGGGAACCCATAGGGACCATATCATTGAACTGTCCCCGATTACCAGGGATGTTCGTGATTACAAATCAGAATTTAACACAGTCCCAACTAGACCTTCCTAGAACTAGTGATATTAGGAGGAAAGTTGGCAGAGTACACGTAATGAATAATGACAACATGTAAGAGTCATAAACAGCATGTACCTCAGACAATGTGTATGAATGCATATGTGCTCTGTGTCCGTCAATGTGTCAGGTTTATAGCACCAACCTTCTAAATGTGTCCCTGAGGTCATTATGCAGTGTCCCTGATTCAGTGTTCATTCTTCCCCATTCGTATGAGAAGTCTGATAGTAAGAGATAGCGTACGTTCCGCCGACTACCTTAGAAAGTTGATAGAATAATAGGGTTGGGGTTACCACCTGTCCACCTTTGTGTGGGACACTCCCCTTTGGGCAGTTGTGTCATGCATAATAACTGTAATTAAGGCAAATGTCCTATGATTTAGGGCAAAGATTACCTATATTGTCTGTAGTAGTAGCATAAAACATTTATGTTCCTCTGAAACACCTAAATGTTATAGGTAACAGTATAAGCAACTGTAATGCTACAAAAGGAACCTTTTATTTAGTCAAAACAGTGAAGTACTCACCTTTCTACTGGCTGTAGGAGTGTTGCCCTGCAAAGTCTGACGTCTCTACATACAGGTCCTATAGGGTTGTAACCTTTCCAAATGGCCAGAGTGGGACATGTTCTGTAAAATGTCAGACATTCCAGGACTAAACATACCTATAGCCATGCATAGTACAGTGATTACACTTATTATCCCAAATAAAAGCTTAATCTAGTTGCATTTGAATTGCTTATGCTACTTCACATAACACATAGAAGTGTCCTATATAAAATAACTGTTGTATGCAATTATTAATGAAATGTAGAATATAATAATGGCCTGTAATCTGGACATGTGCTATGTCTTGATTATTTTCGCAGTGTCCCTCGCAAAGTGGGACAGGTGGTACCCCTAAAGTCCTACCTTGGCCAATTGAGAAGGTGGCAAACCTATAATAGGTATGCAGTAGCATGACCCATCTGACGGATCTGGCTACCACAACCCAACTACTTGTTTGTAATGCAGGGTCTCGGTTCCCATATATCAGCCAGACGGGAGCAGAGTGTATGTAGAACACACAAATATGATTAATTCACTGGACAGGCCGCTGATTCCGTACAGTCGAATGCCATGCCGTCGCCTAATGGAGAGCCATTCCCGATACTGTAGTCATGTAGTCCGATGTGATAGGCATTACAAGGTGGGAGCAGATTGTAAAAGGAACACACAAATATGAATGATTCACTGGACAGACCGCTGATTCCATACAGTCAAATGCCATGCTGTCGCCTAATGGGCAGCCATTCCCGATACTGTAGTCAGGAGTGGCCTTAGGTCAACTGGTGCCCTAGACAGAGGGCACAATGGCACCCCCACCACACCACACCACCTAGTGCCCCCATCCTGGTTTACCTACACCAAATAAATACTGGTAAAGTGCCCCCACTAAAGCGGTGCACTAGGCGGCTGCTTAGTTGGCCTATGCCTAAGGCTGGCTATGACTGTAGTCATGTAGTCTGATGTGATAGGCATCACAAGATGGGAGCAGATTGTAAGAGGAACACACAAATATGAATGATTCACCGGGCAGGCCGCTGATTTCGTACAGTCAAACACCATGCCATTGCCTAATAGGCAGCCATTCCCAATACTGTATTAATTTATTCCTATGTAATAGGCATCACAAGGTGGGAGCACATTGTATGAGGTACATACAAATATGATTGTGTCACTGGACAGGCCACTGAATCCGTACAGTCAAACGCAATGTCGTTGCCTAATAGGCGGCCAATCCCGATATTGTAGTCATGTAGTCCGATGTAATAGGCATCACAAGGTAATATTGTGGTCATTGTTCACACCCAGGGATGTGAGTGACAGATGCAAACACCAATGTCGGTGCATTAACTAGTGCGGGATTGAATGGGTGTAAGCGTGTTTGGCTACCAGTATGCGGGTATTGCATTGGTTAAGCAATGTAGAGGCTAATCGAGCGTAAGAGGCTGTAACCAGAGGACATCATACAGCGCAATCATTCAACAGTATAGGAATGTATCCCATCATGTAGATGTACATGTGAGTGTTTATGTGCAGCATCTAGGTACATACATATATAGAGATGTATCAGGGATATGCCATGTGGCAACAAAGCATTACAAACGAATGAAACGGGAAACACCGGCAACACCTGTATTATGTAGTGTTGTTGCTCTATGTGATCACAAGACTCCCTCAGACAGACATGTGTCAGTCATACACGCAAATAGTTGTACACTGGCCATATACATTACTTTGTGCATGTAATGTACATTAACAAAACAGTACCCGTCCAATCATTATGTGTGAACAGTACTCCTGCAATGTGCTGTGTGCAACATCATCATCATGATAAAGGTAAATGGGGTTATCATAGAGGGACCGGTAGTGTTTTGTGTACAATGGGGTCGTCTTCCTCACGTGTACCTGGACCATGTAGGAGTGATGTGCATACCAGGATCATGCGCCTGAGGGACAGTGGTGAGGATAACAGTAGTATGTTATGATGCATATTACAAGGGTTTCATGTGTCCAGTGGGCACGTGTGTGTAATGGATAGCTATGTATAGGGCACATGGTGTTCTAGGAGCCGAATGCCCTTATGTGTCCGTAGGTGAGGGTCAGATGTTAAGGAAATAGTGTAGGTATGGCCGTGGAGGATAGGTAAGAGCACAGAAATGACAGCATACAGGGTTGGTATATGACACATGTGTGGGGAGATACACCCTGGATGGGGATGGGTCTTCGGCATTCAAAAGCCCATGGGAACAGTGCAACGGAGGTCTTCAGCCATGGACAACTGCCACTGCACCTACACAGCTGCAAAGGAGGCAGTGCTGGGGCTGTCCAAGATGGGAAGCATCACCCTGTAAAAGTGACACTCCACCCTTGAACTGGCATATCTGGTTTCGTAACCCCTTAGGGAGACACCAACGCAACACATCCGGGACCGCACGACAGCAGATATGTACCTGTCTGGTCCCGGTCCCAAGGGGGACATGCTTCATCCTCAGTGGAAGTACCACCAGAAGGGGGGTGCAGAGCCAACAGAGGTTGATGTTAATGGCTGGGCCCCAGATGTGCTAGTGCCCAGTGCCATGGTCAGCTGAAGTGGGACAGGAGGATCTACCGGGACCTACCAACCCATTCAACCTATGGTGTTGCGTTTTAAACCCACATATGGCTTAGTGATAGATAACAGCATACAGGATTACCTACGACAGTATGCATAGATATCACCAGCAACCCAACACAACAGATGGTATACATTTGCAGAGGGAGCACAACACATGGATATATACCGCATGCCAACTGTACAATGTGTAGTAGACGTGTGACCACAGCTATGAACAGTTTCCCATCATTGGCTTGTCACTGGGAATCCCACACTGTGTCAGTCATACCACTGTCTCATGTGACACATGTCCAGTCAGGGATGCAATGGCAGTAACGCATCCCTATCATCATGTACTGTCTGCAGTCCACACACCATGGTTCTGCTGTGCAGAGAAGTGTGTTCAGTGTGTAACACAGGAAACAAATGGTTGCACACACTGACCAGTTCACAGATGGCCCTACAGATGGGTTTCCCTCATGAACAGAATACTGTCATGTCTATATTATAACATGTAGAATAGCCATTACCACACACATGTTAAACAGGCAGTAGTCTCAATGCAACAAAGCTACACTTACATGCTATCATTGTGTGGAACTTCACCCTCCTGTCATTAGGCTATTTCCCACTGTGGAAAATGATTGAGGTACATCCAGATATCACCTGCGATGCCATGTCAGAACATCACATCCGGGTACCACTCACAGCGACTGTCATGGCCAGATAATAACATGTCTCCCTAGATAGTGTACTGTGTTTATCATGCGCATGGCTATGGGAACACCATCACAGCTGTACCACATGCAATCAGCTAGAGGAGGACTGCAATAGGTGCAGAGGCCATCACCTGACCATTTCCATCTCTTAAAATACACATGCTGCTGCTGTGCAGGTGTACATCTTCACATCCACCAGAGTGTGTGTGTGCTGGACAGGCAATGTACACCGGGGAAGGACTTGGAGACTTAACCATTAGCATCATCTGCCACACGCTGAATAGTACAGGGGCAAACCCCTGACTACTCATTACAATTACATGTGCATGACATTACTACATGTGCCACAAAGGGGACGTTGCTGTGCTGTAAGAACATGTGTGTAGGTGAGTGAGTGCCATCTGCAACAGATATAGTAGACATACATTAGGTGTGGCACACGTCAGCCCACATGAATGGATGCCATTGTCACCACAACCACACTCTAATGGACACGCATTGACACCTTTTCCAGGGCAGCAAATACACAACTTAACTACTTAGTTTACCACACCACAGTAATGCACAGGACAACATGCACCACATGGGATATCTGGAGGTTCTATGGGCTAGGGCATGTGAAAGTGCTTGACAACTATTGGTATGCCAACGAGGTTTATACTGGGAGTGACTGTGGTTGGGAGCATCACAACCCATACATAGACACAGGGTGCCAGTACTGTCATGCAGGTATGCATTGCTCTATGTGTGTGTAGTGTTTGGCTGTACAAGATGGCTGTACAAGGCTGGGTGAGGGGTAATCCTTGCCATCGCGTCACCCGACAATGGTGTGCAGTGCAGGGGTGTCGTGTCTGCAATGTCCCACACAGATGGGTACTGCATTATCTGGCCTGACATCCTGGTTACCAATGTGTAGGGCCTTAGCTTTGCAATGCATGCCATGTCTGTGTTTGATAGTCCTTCACATGGACATTGGCTGGGATGTGCATGTCCCACAATACTGTACAGTGACATGTACAGGTGTACCTGGTTTGGCAGACACATGTATTGTACACAGCCTGTTATACCCCGACATGCCAATACTGGCCTGGTGTGACGAAACCTGCTTATAGTGAGCAGGTTGGCCCTGCACCTGCATGGATAGAATGATACAGGTATTCTGTGGTGCAGTGGCATGGGTCAATACAGGGCACATGTGTACAGCATTGTCTGGCCTTAGTGGATCACATTTGATGGCACCACATATGTTGCAGCCATTCAGTGTGGAACATAGTGAAGGCACAATGTCCACATATATGTGCCTATTGTACCACTGTACAGGGTGCCATGTCCTCTGCAAGCCACTGCAGTCACACCATGCTTACTATATGTCCTCAATGTGCAATGTTACTAGCAACATAGTGGGATAGCCTAGGCAAGGTTATATGTGCATGGCACATGGGTGCGGGACATATACCGGGTACTAGTAGGGCTGCATACTTAGTTCACCAGCTCTTTTGCCAGATGTATGGGTATGACTTGCCAACACAGTGCTGTGGCTGACTGACAGCTGTACTCCTCGTGAGGTGGCCAATGTGTCATAAGACGGATACTATATAAGAAATCTACAAAACCCACTCCCAAACATGTCCAATGGTAAGACAATCACGGCCACCTCTACACAGACTCTGACAGACAAACACACACTTGCCCTGTCCTGTATACAAACACATACTGTATCACACTGCAGTAACACGCATTTAGGGCACGTGCTATGGTGAATACTACAAAGCACTGTACTTGTAGACACACACACACACACACACACACACACACACACACACACACACACACACACACACACACACACACACACACACACACACACACACACACACACAGCATGTCTGGGATTAGAACACTGACCTAACTACTTTATTACACTACAGCATTACGCAGTTACAGAACATGCTACCTTGATTACTAGAATACAGCACTCCCAGAAGTGTATTTGTAGATGGGTGACATTATTGGCCCTGCTAACGGTGGGTATAAGAAATGTATGGAGTGTGAGCAGTATAAAAGCATCACTCAAGCCTCAGGCAAATGGGGACTCACACACACACACACACACACACACACACACACACACACACACACGGCAAGTGTGGGACTAGAACACCGACCTAACTACATTATTACACTACAGCATTATGCAGTTACAGAATGCACTACCGAGATTACTGGGACACAGCAC
Source organism: Protopterus annectens (assembly GCF_019279795.1). NCBI lineage: Eukaryota > Metazoa > Chordata > Ceratodontiformes > Protopteridae > Protopterus > Protopterus annectens. The sequence goes on along the minus strand of NC_056729.1, from coordinate 827,220,241 downwards.
TCCCAGACGTGTACTTGTAGATGGGTGACATCATCGGCCTTGCTAATGGTGGGTATAAGAAATGTATGGAGTGTGAGCAGTATAAAAGCATTACTCAATCCTCAGGCAAATGGGGACTCACACACACACACACACACACACACACACACACACACACACACACACACACGGCAAGTGTGGGACTAGAACACCGACCTAACTACTTTATTACACTACCATATTACAAAGTTACAAAACACGCTACCGAGTTTACTGGGGCACAGCACTCCCAGAGGTGTATTTGTAGATGGTTAACATCATCGGCCTTGCTGTATGGAGTATGAGCAGTATAAAAGCATTACTCAGTCCTCAGGAACACACACACACACACACACACACACAGAAAGTGTGGAACTAGAACACCGACCTAACTACTTTATTACACTACAGCATTACGCAGTTACAGAATGCCCTACCAAGATTACTGGGACACAGCACTCCCACAGGTGTATTTGTAGATGGGTGACATCATAGGCCTTGCTAAAGGTGGGTATACGAAATGTATGGAGTATGAGCAGTAGTAAAGCATTACTCAATCCTCAGGCAAATAGACACACACACACACACACGGCAAATGTGGGACTAAAACACCGTCCTAACTACTTTATTACACTACAGCATTACACAGTTACAGAACGCACTACCGAGATTACTGGGACACAGCACTCCCAGAGGTGTATTTGTACATGGGTGACATCATCGGCCTTGCTAACGGTGGGTATAAGAAATGTATGGAGTGTGGGCAGTCTAAAAGTAATTTAGAGTCCACTGGCAAATGGGGATAGACATACACACACACACACACACACACACACACACACACACACACACACACACACACACACACACACACACACACATGCCAGTGGTGAGTACAGAACACCTGCCTATTTACAGATTACTATTACAATACTACATGCTTACAAATCATGCCACATAGACTACACATGTCAAGGTTGTCATTATGACCATCTGGGAATGTGGACATCAACAGGAATGCTGGCAGTTACGATGTACATACCTGTGAACCTGTGTGTTTAAAGTAGGAATCCATCCTGACCTGGAGTATGCCCATCTGTGGAATGGAGGACAACTACCACTATACAGGGTTACAATGGCCATGCCCATACACAGAGGCACATAACTGACACAGGGTGTCACTGGGCATGCTCACACACTTTGTAGCACAGGGGGCATGCTCACACACTTAGTAGCACAGGGGGCATGCTCACACACTTAGTAGCACAGGGCTGGTCGGAATGCACTACTATGTGTCCATCTACACAAGGATATACTGGGCATGCTCATACTCCTAGTAGCACAGGGCTGACTGGGATGCACTCTGATGCTAAACACGGAGGACCACAGTGGCCATGCTATTACAGGTAGACGTAAAAAACACATTGTAATGGGCTCTGATGTTAGTAGTTGTCATTGTTATCAGGAATGCTGCTCTACATATATTTGACACCGGTCTTTTACACAACATCAGCTGTCATTCTGGGATGACATGGCTGACAGTAGGCAAGCCTTTGTCACATATCACATGCATCCATGATAAAAGGGAGTGTGGATATTAACCAAATCGCATCCACCCACATAGTGCCATTCCAAGGCAAATGTCCTAAACACAGGTTAACTCCCATACACCTACAGGACAACTGCATTGTTTTCTTATGCTAACCAGTGCTAGATGTGTAGCATCCATATTCACAGTTGGTCACTGTAGATCCAACAATGGGGAGTACTGACATCTGTGCAGTGAGGAACACCTGGATGATAGCTATGTAGTGCACAATAGCACTACCACCATATACCTCAGAACCAGACTTGTAGGCTGTAACACAGGTATGGACTGCTCCAGATGGTGTACCCACATACATAAAGGCCACTCACATGTACTGACCGGTCCCCCCATGAAAGGCATAACAGATGAGCCATGTGCAGGACACAGTGTCACATGCTGTATTCTAGGATGTAAACGTCAGACACCACCATGCCCTCAGACCACCAACATGCAACCATACATGTTGTATGACATAGAAGAGTACACCACTATGTGACCCTTGACCTGTGTACTGTACTAAGCTCTACATCAACTGTAGAGAGTACACATGTACTGACACAGTTGCATCATGTGTTATGCAATGCAATGATACCACTGTCTGTGACCAGGTCAGCTGTACACATACCAGGGGCCCTCGGTACATTCCACCATTAGCAGATGACTGTTGTTGTACACCAGTACACACCCTCATGTATGGATAGGACATACATGTACCTGCCCTGGGTATGTACATGCCACACACACAACATACCTGTAAATAGCATAGATGTTGTTGTCCTTTGTGCAAACAGGTGGCTACAGCCATTATACACATGCACATGTAATGTAGGTTCATGGCTGCTGAATGCTAACAGTACATAAGATGTGATATCAATATTGACAGAGGTAACATCCCCTCTGTACTAGTCACCCATCATATCATGCAACAGTCCACGTGTCATGTATGTCATTACACATATCCACCAATTGCAATGCCTACAAACATGACCAAATGTCAGGATTGTAGGACCTACAAACCTGTACACGTAGTGATGTGCGTTAAGATAACATGCATGTGCAGTTGCTGATGCATGCAGGTGACATGTATCCTAGTATATCGTGCAGTTGCAATGCAGCCTCAACATTGCCAACTGTATATGGTGTTATGCTGAATGTACAGATCAATGTACCACAGGTATGGACAGATGTGTGGAAATAACTAAGTGGTGGGGCATCTTTGCAGTTGGATGTTTGCTTTGGACAGCTCACAAGTGTGTCACAAGCAGTCCTACAATACCCTGTGTAACCGGTAAACAATGGTTTCGTTAATTGAAGGACATAATACACAACTTAGACAGTGGCCAGGGTGACAGTGAAGGTAAATCACTTGACACCTGTTAATAGATATGACGTCCCTAGTGCATATATCAGCACTGTTGCCACAGGAAGTGTCAGTACAGTTTGTAACACGTGCAATACTGCTGTACATCTGACATACATAACATGAGCTAGAAAGGTCTGAGATTCACAGTACTGGCATGTGTGGTTGCGTGTGTGTCCATATATATCACGTATTTTGGGCAATATATCTCAACTGTTACTCTCCTGTACACTAGTGTACACATCTGTACAGACTGCAATGTAGAAAACAGGACATAGGCAGGGGCGTGTATCTCACACATGTGAGGTATCTGTATGTGCATGACATAGATGTATTACTTACTGAATGCCACAGTGTGTGTATGTAGGGCTGACTGGTCCCTGGGGTGAGGATGTATTTTACCATACCAAACTGATAAGACCTCTCCCACCATCCAGGTGATGCATTCTACTATCCATGTTGATGTCCCCGATCTTAGGCTGTACTGACTACCTGTACAAGTATATTCTCTGTGGCACGTCATGTAGGTGCACAGTACTGTAATGATGATTTACACATAGGCAGGGGTCCTCAACCCACCAGTAGCAACTGTGTGTGAGTGTGTGTTACTGTGTCGCTGAATCCATGAGTGTGTGGGTGTGTTACTGTGACACTGAATACATGTGTGTTACTACATGTGTGTGGGTGCAGTTATGTGTTGGCATCCTATCATGGGAATGTGTATTACTGATTCCTAATGAGGCATCACACTTCCCACTGGCCTCTATCCCTGTAATCAGCTAGACCACTCTCTTACCTCACCACTCCATGTAGCTGTACCTGTGATGTCACCCTTTATGGATGCCACATCTGGGGCAACAGTAGCTTAATACACAGCTATCATGCTCTTGGAATGGTATACGTGTTTGTAACGTGGGACATTCTCACTGGTATGTGGCAGCTACACGGTGCATGGTGGTATATTCATACATACCTGTGAGTAGTCTACATTGACATATGGGACACTAACTGCAAACACTGACATCCACTGGCACGTGCAATTAGACCTGAAGAAGGACAGCAGAACATCATGACCAACATGCAGTTACTATTGTTACACAAGACACATACTGTTAACAGTATTGTACACCTGTACTAAATGGTATATCTGCTGCCTGTCAACAGTTCTCAACATTTGTAAACTACACATATCATCCTAGTCTGTTTTCCCTGTGCATCAGACCATATGAGCATGTCCCTGCACCGATGGTGTGGATGTCAGGGATGCGGCAATGGCATCATCATATGCACAGGGTGTTAATGTTTGCTGGAGTCCTAGGCTGCACTGTTGTTACACAAGGCACATACTGTTAACAGTATTGTACACCTGTACTACATGGTATATCTGCTGCCTGTCAACAGTCCTCAACATTTGTAAACTACACGTATCATCCTAGTCTGTTCACCCTGTGCATCAGACCATATGAGCATGTCCCTGCACCGATGGTGTGGATGTCACGCTCGTGGATTGTCATGCCATGGACAAGGATAACAACCATGTCACCCAACCATCTATCCAAAGCTTCAGCAATCTGTTGTTGAGCATTTACCATTGCCTGGATGTTGTTGTTCAAAGAATGGACATCAGCCCCCTGTAGCCTCTGATCTTCTTTGTTGTGCCATTCAGCATGTGCCTGTGCCTCCATTACAGCCTGAAACATGCATCTGGTGACACCAGCTGCTGCGCTCTGTCGTGCAGGAGCATGTTGGCCAGAGGTCCTCCTACAAGCAGCACTGGCCACATGTCTGTGTGGGGCACCATCAGTTGTTTGGCTGACACCATGGTGTGCAGACACACCTTCCATAGCCCCCACACTTTCCTGTTCCAAGCTACCATGCACCAACTGTCCTTCCTTTATGGCCACTGGTGATGGGGTATGTGCCAGTATGGGATCTATGTGCAGGGATGATGGGGATATAGATGGAATGGCAACCAATGGCACAGTTTCAACCCCTGACAACTCTGCCTGTGTCTCAATCATACGTTCATCATCACTGATAGAGTCTGTGGGGACACTAACATCAGATGTACTGCAAAAGGGCAATGCACCTACATCACCTGTGAAAGCAGACAAGAACTGTACATTACAATCTATACAATAGACACACACAGACTCACACGCATGTGATATGACAGAAGGCATGCAACATGCGTGTGATATGGCAGACGGCATGCAGCACAGACAATAATAGTGGTAGTTATCATACATCCCTGGGTTGCACACAACAGCATGCATGTGTCATAGCAGATGGCATGCAAATTACATAATCATAGTAGTAGTTAGCATACATCCCTGTGTTACACCATGTGGACCAGCACAGGTTAACAGTACACCTGCCTGATGTGTGACATATGACCTTGATAATCACATGTAGTATGACATGTGATCTGCTGACATGTGCAATGACATGCATACATGTTTAACACAATGGTGTCCTGTCAAATATACAGTGGGGCAATGGTGTACAAATGCATTGTTATCTGTCCATCCTACAGATATACTGCACATTTAGCTGATGTGCATGGCCATTGCAGGGAATCATGAGGCATCTCTAGTGCTATACAGTGTGAGTTACAGACAGGGTTCTTAGCCATGACTGTGTTCAGATACAATACACATATACTGTGGAATGTGACCCACGTCACTGAGGTGTATACACACTAAACCATGATGTGGAAGTTGTGACACAAGTCACTGATGGGTATACGGATGACACCCCTGCAAAACTGCAACCATATTGCTGCAGCCTGGCAACTATGGCCAGACATGGCGAATACATCGGCACACCATGTCCCACATGACATCTGTGTTCCACACATACACACACAAGGAGCTAGTATGACATTTATACCCAACACCAGCAACAGGAATGTACTGTACCTATGGCCTGATGTGGATACTGTACAGGTGACTGCTGTCATGTCGCAACACCCTCAAGATGTTCAGCACATCTTATGTGGTGGATTGATGTTATGCCTACACAAGATGTGCACAGGACTGTAGAATGTCTAGTGTTCCACATCTACAATATGACCATTATACAAAGGCCATGGTTGAACCATGTATAGCCATTGTACGACAGGGTGTACACACAAGCACAACACATCTACTGTGTGTGTTGCTCCATGTCTCTGGTCATCCTCCTTGGCCATGTGTGTACATGTGTTGTCCAAATTATTGTGATGGGCATCTATTTCACATGTCTGTGTTGTCCCTTATGACATATATGCTCCACTGACAAAAGGGTTATGCAGATAAAGGGTGGTATGTGGGATATGTTTTCAGGTTAGGTAGGCAGTGTAGCAGCCAGGCCACTAGATGTCATGGACATGTCAAGGTAGCACATCACATTGTGTGACATTCATAGCAGGGCTATGATCCACACCAGTGAATCCTGTGTGCTGGCCATACTCCAGCCCACTGTGTAGTACTGTTTGTATTCACCACATGTGTAGATTAGATCTTTAGTACATCCCTAATGTGAACAGCACCTCTACCATTGTATGCACAGCTGTCCACACATCTGGCAATGACAGTTTGTGAGGATTCATGTCGGTGAGATGATTCACATAGTTTGCAAGTGTTGCACATGGATAGTCATTGTGATGCATTGCAGGTCCGACTTATATATTGTGACAGGACCATAGATTATATGCACATGTTGTAAATGACCCATGGCAGATAGATTTGTGCATTACAGTTCCTGATAAATAATAACACTCTCACCTGCAACAGGCTGCTGTCTCAGCGGAATGCCAGAGGTACCTAAATAGGAGTAACACAGCAGTATGAGCATAATCCACCCCTGTATAAAGGCTACAGGGTGCAATGTGTATAACACATACACCAGTACATTAGACTATACTATGGTGTATGCACATGTGTACATACACAGAGTAGCATACTATAGTATGCGGCATGTGTGTGTACATGCCTTCTATATTATGTTACATTATATATTGTACAGTGACACAGGCAACTATATGGAATATAGTTGTTATAGGTGCAGTACTGACTTACCAGGCAACTCCAGGCTCAGTGGTTGAGAGACACCCCCCTGCACAATATCAGCTTAGGCTTGTGGATGTGGTTCTGCAGGTGTCCCCAGGTTGGCCAGTAGCTCCTTGGTAAATGTGAGTGGGGGCTGGGTTGGTGGTCCACCACCTGTTGCACCTTGCTCCCTGGTGATTGCATTCACATGCTGTTTCACCCATTTAATGAGGTCTGTACAGTGTCTGCGCACCTGCTGGTATGTGCGGTTGTGGCCACTCACATCATTAACCCTCTTGCGAAGTTCCATCCACAGGACATCCCGCTGCTGTGCATCCTGTGGCACATGGCTGAACAGGATATCATGATTGTCGAATAGGTATGGGATGAGGGCCTCGTCCTCCAAGCGGGTAAAAGGGGGTAGCCTTGCACGCAACACACCTGGAAGACATAATGATGGAGACAGGTCACAGTAACTCACAGAGACATACAGAGCTACAGCTGAACATACATGTGTATCGCATTAAGTTTAAATAGTTGTATTTGCAAACCTACATAACACTGATGTGTTTGTGTCACACACATGTGACACTCAATGTTGAGTGGATATTATCACCATATATGTGTGTGTGTCACCTGATTACATTGCTCATACTCCATGTGGTTGCTGTCTTGATGTGGGCATGTCTGTTTGCCGGTACTGGTGTTCCTACCTATCAGCACATGGCTGGATGTGTCCACATTAATGCAGTCACCCCTGATGCTGTGTATATGTCACATATAAGGACTTATACTGCCTTAACAGGCATGACCTGTGACCCTGCAGACATGCTCACATACGCTTTTACATGTATGTGTTCTGCCATATACATTTACAGGGCACTATACAGTGATTCAACATCCTGCCATGTATCATCTGTGTTGCACATGTGATACACATGGGACACTGGCTAGCCAGATGCTATTTGCAGGGATGGATATCAACTAAAGCATGTACAGTCAAAGTCAACTAGTGGGCTATATGCCATGGCCATGTATGAATCAAGGATGAAAGGTTACTTGGCAGTAGCCGACAGGTGGGTCTGTGGGGCCAGGTGGAGCAGTGCCACATTACTGATCCACAGGGTTAATGATACATATGCCATGCATTACCATGCGGTCATCACACCATGTCTGAGATGGGAGCGATGTGCAGCTTTGACGGACAGGAATGCATAGTATGGCAGGACTATGTCAAGTGTATGGGACAATGATCTGTCCAGCTTGTGGAAGGTGGATGTCCATGAAGTATGTGTTCGAGTTTAGGATGAGTACATGTAGCATGTCCAACATCAGTGGGTTGGACATGGATTTATTCAGAGTATGCATCATGCTACATAGTGGAGATGGGGAATGGGAAGGCTGGTGTAGGCCATCTACACATGGCCAATACCCCTTAATGGAAATATGTGATCTGATATGGGTCACTTGAGTGTTGTATATGGCTGGACAATGATCTCTATATTCATGAATGGCACCCTATCATTATTAGTGCTGCCACATATGACTACCTGACAGGTGTGGTGATGTAGCTATCACAGGTAAGACAACTGCCCAGCTGCATCCCTCACACACAAGTGTCCATTATGTTGACCACTGCCTAGGTGGTAGTTCATGGGTACATGGTTATTAACATAGGGGTGACAATGCAATATGTATCTGTCAGATTGTGGCCATATGTCACACACACCTCACCCACAAAGCCCCTTCTGTATGTTGTCCACAATACTCCTGAGTCAGCTTTTGCTTCTAGGTCATAGTCATTCACATACTTCAATAGGCAGATGCCTTCTGTTTATCTGTGAGGTATGGACTACAATGAGGGGGAATAAAATTAATTAACCATGACGTACTGTAGTTGCTACTGGTGTGATGATCATGTATTATTCAGACACCTTCTGTAGTGTTGGTTCTGCCAGTAGTCCTGTTGCAAAACACTCCTGTGACATAGGAATGTGCATCTAGTATACCGAGTATAGATGGTACACAGTATGGGTGATGATGTCCTATGACCTGGCAAGGTTATGATATGCAGTATGACATCAACCATATTGTCATCTACATCTGTACTGCTGACATCACTTAACTGATCAAGGTTCATGGCCTTCCAGACCAGACTCTGCAGGATAGTAGTGCAGTACTTCCCATTATCAGTGATGTCTCCCCCTTTGTGGGTTGTGATACCTGTTGGTGTGCACCATTCATTGTGTACACAACCTGACATGGAGCTATGTTTTACATGATGTGTACATGGAGAGCATCTTGTTTTGCCATATGTGTATGATACAACCTGTGATGTGGACAGGTCCCATGCAGCCTGAGTGCAGCTTGTACCTGCATAGTTGTGGGTACAGGGGCCCTGTGGTGTACATGGATATATGCTTGTGTACCTGTTGGGGGGAGGGGGCCATGTTTTTATGTTATCCAATACCCTATCTGGATTGCTTATTCATGCTAAGCACTTGTTCAGGACTTGTAAGCACTACGTAAGCTAATAATTACTATAGCACTCAATCTTCCTCATTACCTAGAGGTACGGGTGAACAGGTTTTGTACATACTTTCCTCACTTGCTTAAAGTAATTTCGCTCTTGTACTCACTTTCCTCACTTATCTAGGTGAATGTAGTTCTATATTCAGGCATGTCCAAGAGTCAACTGTCAGTGTTCTCACCTATCTGATGAATCTGGACATCTTGAGGCAATGTACTCATTGCCTCATGAACACAGACAAGCCTCTCCACCTGCCACCCAACAAACTCAACCTGTGAGAGATGCACTCATCTAGCCAAACTGGAGGTAAAGGTCTCTTCAACCAAGCCTGACCCTGACTGTCATGTGGAGAATGTACACATTTGCACAACACCATACTCATCACATAAGTCTTACTGAATCTACCCCACCATTAACTGGGAAAACCACTCGTGTTCCAACACATTAGCTCAATGGTTTCTGGATATCATAAACACCAATACCCTGACTCAACATATCCACACACCCACTAGGAGCAACAATATCCTAGGCCTAGGCATTACCAACATGAGTGATGGGTGCTCCACACTTGAAGCCAACTCCTCATTGGTCCGATCAGATCATGTGCTGGACACCATTGACATCCACATCCTGCACCCCCCCCCCATGAAGGGAACCACAGTATAATATGTCTACAAGGCCAACTATATGCTTCTTAAGACAGACATGATTGACATCATGACACCCATGTAGATGGACAGTACTGTTACAACTGCTGAATCCTACACAAATGCACTCTATAAGCACTTACATGAGTGCATGGCTTGTACTATCCCAAACAGAACCAGGACGCTGTACTCCTAATTAATGAAACCAATCTGATGGTCCCCTGCCATAAACAAATTGTACCACAGGAGGAAGACACTGTTGCAAACGAAAGTACAATACCATGCATGGAGGAGCTCCCTGGCCAGCCTCAGTAAGAAGGTGAGATCCCTTATAAGGTCCTCCAAAGCTAGCTATGAAAACTAAAACACAACTAATACCAACTACAACCACAGAGCATTCTATAGCTATGTCACATATCTCAATGTCAACAACCAGATCTGCTCTGAGTTACAGCACAAAGGCACGAACATTACAGAAACAATTGATATTGGCAACATCCTAGCAGATCCCTCTCAAAGCGGCACACTCTAAAGACAATATCACAGCATCCATGGGAATGAACAACATCCAAGGCTGCATTTTACACAAACTTCAGAATGTACTGTCTCCCCACCTACGCACCATGTTCAATAATAGCCTCACATCTGCCATAGTGCTCCCTGAATGGCACACAGCAACAGTTATCCCACTCCACAAAGGTGGTGGCACAACAGACCACTGAACCTATTTCCCTATAGGCCTGACTAGCCTGGTCTGCAAGACTATGGTGCACATCATGGATCACTGTCACAGAGACACGTCCAAACCTTTGACCCCTTCCTGTTTGGCATTGTTAAGGGCGGACCATGCCTCCTAAACCTGATGGACTGCTTAGAGACAGTTACCAAGGCATTAGATGAGGGTAAGGAGGTCCACACATCCTACCTATATCTCTCATAGGCTTTCAACACCATTCCTCCTTCTGGTATTATCAACATACCCATCCACCTGAACATTAACCCCTACGTCATGTGATGGTTTGCAAAGTGGCTCACAGACAGAACCGACACAGTGGGAGTTGCATACCCTAGATCTGACTGTATACCAGTTACAAGTGACATCCTCCCAGGGCTCAGTCCTAAGACCGCTCATGTTCAGTATATAATACTCTAACGTACAGACAAGCACAGGAGGGCTTTGGCTGAAAAGGTTTGCAGACGACTGCAAACTAGGGAACATAGTTGTTTCCCCAGCTGTTACAGACACCCTCTGGAAGGGTCGCACTGAGACAGATACCTGGTGTTAATATCATGGCATCAAGCTGAATGCCTAAAAGTGCATAGTAATCCCCTTTGGATATAACTAATTACCCATGGACTACCACATAGATGTTAGTCACCTACATACAGAAAAGGTAATAAGGGATCCGGGAACCCCAGTAGATAGCAATCTCTCCTTCCATACCCATAATGACAATGTGGTTGGAATATCCTTCTACATGGCCCCCCAATCTCTAATGGGTTCGCATCCACATCAGAGGGGCCATTGTGACTCTACTCATGACATATTAGACCCATTAAAGGATACAACATCCCATTTGGGATACACCTTACAAGACAACTGCAACAGTTTGGAAGACCACACCAGTACCACACCAAGAGGATTACTGACCTCAAACAGATGACCTATGCAGCCCAACCTAAGAAACTCCAGCTGTACTCAGTTGCATACCGCATACTCACAGGTGATCTCTGCTTGACATACAAGGCCCATGTCCAACCCTGTATTGCTGGATATGCTCCACCTAAACAGAGGCCCCTGAGAGCCACATGCTGAAGGGATATACACCTAACCACAATGATGAGCAGGATTTGCTGGATGGATAGATTCCTAACATGGACACTCTCCATGCTTTGGAACATGATTCCAATGTACATCAGGCAGGGCCCCTCACTAGCACTCTTCAAAGGGAAACCTTGATGTGTGGATGGGAGACAGACATGTACCCCGGAGATTACTGCAATGGCTCTGCTGGACAGAGGCACAGGGAACTGTTGGCTCTGCTGTTCATAGGCACAGGGAGCCAACCTATGGGGGTGACGAAAGCCAACACACTCTAGCTAGGCTTACAAATACCCTTGGTAAGACAGCCTAGTACCTACCTTTGCACATATTACATGTCTTATGTGCATGGATAGTTAAATAGCTCTTCCATTTTACTTTGCTATCATGCTGATAAACTGTCAGCTGACTAAAAGACTTATGTATCCTGTTATTGTGTATTGTAAATGCCAGTTGACATAACTAATATTTGCCTAACATCACAGTAATGCTATGTAGCTTGTAATACATATCTGCCTACAATACTGTACATTACACAGTTATTGGCACAATATCCCACAATGTAAATCATAATTGCACAGTGGCCCAACCTTCCACATGTTATTCTCTGTAATGCGCCCATACATATGGCTACAGTTACAATATATCAACATATACTATCCCTGTTATAGCGTATACTTGTTGGACCAGCCCTGCCACTGGCATCGGCTGGTGAGGAGTATTTCTGTTCAAAGCCCTTATATAGCATCCCTTGTGGTGTATGCGGTGTTTGCCTTGTGACCTACAGCAGTACACCCAAATACTACAAGCGTTACTATGCTCAACAATACATCACTACAAGAAAACTTTTTCCACTATATGGATTGCGTGCACTTTAAATACTACAGAAAGGTACTACATACACAGACATACTGACTGTTCTACATACCTTATTAGTAACCTGAGGTGTCGTTAACTGTTGAGTCAATCCTTTTCAGTTTGTGTTTCAATGTTCTTTGTAACATTCCGCTGGTATATATGGATGGTTTGAATGTGTGATAACACATCCTTTTCTAGTTACATATCAGTAACATGTGGTATCCTGTCCACCAATTGCTGTTCCAAAGTAGTTAATTAGACGCACATCAGCTGTGCAGCTAATCCATTAGCCGATACCATGGCAACAGTGGTGTATAACTGAGTACTCTTTTTGGCCGTTGTCCATTTGCCTTACTTTTGAGGGAGACGGCCTAGATGTATTGTTTGCAATATATTTCAACAGCTATATAGAGACACACAGAGATATATTAGCTTCATGACTGCCGTGGACTGTGGTTAATGGCTAGATGATTTAGTTCTACATGTGAGTACAGCTGTTATATTTTGGAACAGTGCTACTTATGCATGGTTTGTTTGTACTTGATACTTCTGCGGATGTTTAAATCTGGCAAGGATGTTTGGCCAGCTCAATGCTGCATGACTATGCATGAACTGTTATGTGGTGTACAGTGTGCTCACCAGATGTCCTTGATTTGGTGTACAAGTGTAGCATACTGTGCTGTTACTCACTAATTGCTAACACATCCCAGTGTACTCACAAGCCTCTGAAACAGGATAAGTGCAAACAAACCCTGTTACATCAGCAGCTGTTCCATTGTATAACAGCAGCAATTTCACATAGGGCCATGTTAGTGTGTCTCTGACAAGGTATGTTATGGCTTCTGCAGATGTCGTACAGTGAGTGAATGATTAGTGATGTTATTACAGTTTGTATTGTAATATGTTTGGGTGTGGGGGGTGATGTTGGTGGGTGTGCTTAGCAGATGCAGGTGTGTAGGAACTGCTTTTATACATAATCGCTATGTGCGTGAGGGTTTCTTCCCAATTTGAACACCTATCCTTTTGTGGACTAATACAATGGTAATTGCAGGCTGATTCATTAAGGCACTGTTATGTGGTTCTTGTATAGCATGCAGGTGATGTTAGTTCTTGAATTCCTTCGGTAATACATCTGAATGTAATAATGTGTTGCTACATGATAGCTGTGTATTTCTGTCATAGGTATTTTCAGTCATCGTAGTTGTGTTGGTGACTGATGCTCTTTGGCTAGGGTTGCCACCTTTTCTTATGGCCATAGTGGGAACTTTTCGGGACACACATCAGAATTTACAGGCCGACACAAACCCACAGTCAGTACAAGGGATAGAACTTTCCTTTCTTGCCTAAATATAAGCTTATTCTTGTAACAGTTTAGTTGCTTATCCTGTTTCCTGTAACATGTAGATATTTTAGATACAGAAATAACTATTGTACGCAACTATTACAGTACATATGGGACATAATTATGTCCTAAAATCCCAGCACATTTGCCACATTTAATATATTTCATCAGAACATAACTGCCCAAAGAGGGAGTGTCCCTCACAAAGTGGGACAGGTGGTAAAACTATCATTGGCTCATGTCCACAGCACATATTTGTAATAGTGTATAGGCATATACTCTCCATATCTTTGTTCATAAAGGTTGGTAGTGGCGGAATGTGTGATTGCTATGGTCCATGTTATACACATTTATGAACACTTCAACCGCTGTATATGGGAGACCTACAGAATCCCAAAACCATAGAGTTCTGACGCACACAGTACCGGGACCAGACTCCCAAAGCCCACATTACCGACATCGACAGTAACTCGCGAAAGTAACATGAACATGGAACACACACACACAGACACACTGCTACCCAACACATCCAAACAAACCATCCTACACTACATATGAGCAGGTGGCCAAGCTCCCCTACACCCCAATGTAGGTGTCTGCACCCCCCATACCACCCCCTACTTTAATATTCTACCTCCTAGGCCGCGCAAACAAATGCACAAAGCTAACCCACTCCCACACATTACAGTCCCTCAAGAACACACACCACACACAGAACACACACTTACACACACTACAGCCCTAAGAAACACACTTACACACAGTAACCTACTTGAACTGCAACACCAGAAGCACTGACTAACTGTCCATTAACATCGTGAAATTACACCTCGCGCATCTGGTGTTTCGGTACTGTGTTCTTTTGGACCTTAAGCCTCAAGATTACGCACGTCAGTATGTAAAGCAGTCAGTATGTGGTATGTATGCCATTTATATGTACCTCCATGGTTATGTAGATGTTGTTAACCTATCTATATATCTACATATATATGTATATCCCCATATATTGACATATCTCTCTCTCTCTCTCTCTCTCTCTATATATATATATATATATATATATATATATATATATGATGATGTATATAATATATATATATATATATATATATAGAAACATACACCTTTCATTGGGTACATGCCGGTTTGTCCTATTTCAACACATTTCTACCTTTTGTGTTTTATCCTGTCAGTATACACGACTGCCATTGGTACATCTCAGGTAGCTTAGTGGTATGTTATTGTGATGAATGTGTACATGGTTGTGTGTTCTAATCCTGACAGTGATATCTTACCTCTTAGAGCAGGCACTGGTAGTGCAAGGGTGATTAACGCATATTTCAGCTGTTGTGTGTTCCACATGTTTATTATTATGTGGAGAACTACCTATATATGCAAGCTGTGTTTAAGGTATACTATGTAACATGTACACATCTGTGAAGATTCCTGTCAGGGATACTCCCCATTATTTGGAACTACATCCCTGATTAGATTATACAAACCCCCTCACTAACACTCCGGGGAATCTTTGCAGAATGGGTGGTGAACAGTAGCTACACCCCAGAGATCTCGCAATTAGCTCTGCTCCACAGAGGGACAGTTAGTTAATCGATGGGGTGGCGATAGCAGACACATTTTGCCTATGCTTATGAGTGGCCTCGGCAGTTGGTCATGTACCTACCTATGTATCTATGAACCTGTACGTACAGCATGGACACATGTTGATAGCTTAATTTACTGTTCAGGTATTGACTTACCTTGTGCCAGTGGTGGTTGTGTGTACAATAGTTGAGGGCTACCTATGTAAGATGCACACAACAGACCACCTATACATGACAATTTACAGGTGGTCATGTGTGTGTGTCATCCATGTTTGATGTGTGTGCAGGTGGAGAAGGGTGCCTGTCCATGAGTACCTACACTGTCAGTGTGTGTGCTATACATTCCCTCTTTGCCAAGACATGGGCATACTGGGCACGCCTCCATCTGCCTACTGGGGCTAGCACAGGGTGTTCGTGGTCTGAGTCCCCCTGTGCCTGTGGGTCCCTTGGCAATGGTGGTGGGCTGTGAGGGCCTTCACTATTCTGTCCCTGCTGCAGCTGTTTCCGCAGGATCATATTGTGTAGCATGGCACATACTATGAAGATGTGGGCACATGTTCCTGGAGAGTACTGCAAGGCTCCACCAGATATGTCCAAGCAATGGAACCGTGATTTCAGCATCCCAAACACTCACTCTATGATGATTCTGGTTTCTACGTGTACCTCATTATGGCGTTCTTGTGTGGCTGTGTGTGCATTTCTGATGGGAGTCATCATCCATAGTTCCAGTGCATAGCCAGCATCCCCCACCAGGTGGCCATATGGGATGTCCCCCCTAGCAAATACCTAATACAGCTGTGAGGCATGCCAGATGTGGGAGTCGTGATAGCTTCCAGGGCTGCCAGCACACACATCCATGATAACGCCCTTGGCATTGCACATGGCCTGGCAGTTGATCGAGGGGAATCCCTTGTGGTTTATGTAGTGCCTTCCCTGCTCACCGGGTGGTGACTTGATGTGTATGTGCGTGCAGTCTATTGCACCCAGTACCTCCGGGTAGTCTGCCACATGGTGGAAGAGACGCATATTGCTGGCCAACTCCTCCTGCATTCTGGGGAAGTATATGTGCTCATTGGCATGTGGTAACATGGCATCCAGGAACTGGTGGATTACCCTGGATGGTGATGCCTGTGAGATCCCCATGATATCCCCAGTTGGCCTATGGAAGGTACCTGTGGCTAGTATTCTCAAGCTTACACATACCTTCGTGTCCACTGGGATGGGTTCCCCTGTTACTTCTGGCTCTGAGGCGTGGCCGGCACAGCTCAACAAGTTGCTGTATGATGTCCCTGTCCACCCTGTAACACTCTACTATCTCCAAATCATGTAGCCCCTGGTAGGTTACCCTGGGTTTGAACACTCTTCTCCTCCTCTGGTGCCTGAGATGGTTGTCAGCATCATCCTCCTCACCACCGTCAGTCTTCAACACTTGCTGGTGAATCAAAGCTATGGCGGCCCCTAACATGTACATATTAAAAGTTCCCCGTGTGTATACATCAATGGTGCAGAGTGTCTGGGAATACACAAGTGTGTGTGTGTGTGTGGGGCTTTCAAACCTCACACTATTGTGGAATGGATGATGCTGGTGTAATTGGGTGTGTTTGTGCTATTCCAGCTGAAGGGCATCTTAATTATTGGTTTTACAGCAGGTACTGCTATTGTGGAGCCTTTGATGTTGACTTTCACTTGTCTGCCGTATTCATCTATTGCCCTTTACTTCTATTTTCAACCCAGTTCCCCTCCCATTGTCAGGCATGCCTCCAGCTTTCTTGTTTTGTGCTTTCACAACCCAGAATTGTGTTGGGAAATGTGTTATGTAGCTGATCTACTGCAAGTTTGCTTTGTTTTGCTTTGACAGTTCTTTTTTCTTTGCTGTACGGCACCTCCACTTTCCTGTTCTGCAGGTAGCTGCTAGCAGCCTTGTTAGCTGTTGTCTATGTCCCACTGTGAGTTTCTAGGTGTTAATTACTCATTTGTACTCCAATTACCATGCTGCAGCATTTCCTTATTGTCTTCCCATATCCTCCCTGTTTCAGCTGTGGTGCGTGCCGCACACAGACATTTATCGGGTTTTGTGCGTGTTTTTATCCACGTTCACATGAACTTTCAGTTACCTTGTGTGCTCTCAGCTAAGCAAAGCTATGGCTACTTCCACACCCCTATCCTGCGGCTTTGCTTAGTAACACGCTACACAGATTAGCAATGATCCAATGTGCTTACAGCTATGGTGGCGCGTCCCTGTCTTGATGTCATGTTTACCTCCAGGCCAGTCCCTGGTGTTGTACCATTATGCCATGTGGTACATCCTTACGCCAGTGGGGCATTTGCGTTTGCGATTCAGTATTACTTGACTCATTTGCATGGCATTGACTGCTAATTCCTAGTTACAGCACGAAACACTGTCACAGTCACTTAGCAACCCTTGCGCCATGATTGTGGTGTAGCATGCATGCCATTGACTATTATGGGGATATCATGAATTGCGTTAAATTACAGTTTTATGACATCTAAATATATTTTCCTTGTGATCCCGTTTGTACACTGATGCACTGTGGTTTTACTTTGCATTGGTGTGGCCATGACATTAAATGTTATTTTTTATATGTTGTGCATGTTGTTTTATGCCATTGGCTATATATTTAGCCATTGGCATATATTAACATTATAATATGTAAGTTTGGTCCACTTTCATGGCTCCGATTTTATGTTTGACAAAATGTAAACCGTTTTCTTTGGTTTACATTTCTACATGCTTACGCTACACCTGCACCACTTCATGAATCGCTATATACCTTCATTTGCATGCTACACTGCTGTGCATGGGGTAATTAGCATACATCCACCGGGAGCTGCCCAGCTGTGTCACACGCTGGTAGTGCATGTGGAAACAGCTCTTACCTGAATCGCTCGGCGGTCATATTTGCCAACGCTACTTTGGTGTATGGTGCAAACTTCATGGATCCCGTGGATTGCCTTTTATGTTTAAAAAAGTTAAAGATGATCAAGCTAAGTAAAGAGGTGTTCTGTTTATAAGTAACAGCTGTTTGCTAAACTGTGTCAGTCATCTTTGTTAAACTGTAGCAAAGAGCTATAGTATCTCCTAGTGAAAGTTCCTAACAAAGAAACACTGATTGACTGTCATTTATTATAGAGTCTTGCATGGAGAGATCGGCACCTCTTCTATAATAAAAGCTATATGACCCAAATGCATGTGCCTATTGTATCTGCCTCTTTGCTTTGCCCTTGCTATGACTTGGGAGATAAAGATGGCCGCAGAAAGAATATAGTTATTTGATTAAACTTTTCCTGCCCTCTGTATGAAAGGGAGATGCATCTGACTGTTGAAAACATTCAATAAGACTTATTTTACTTGTCTTAGTGGAGTCACAGGTCAAGACAGAAAGCCAGACTTCCACTTGAGTATAATGTCTAATGTAGGAAGGCTGAATGTCGTGTATCCCATATATTAATTCAGATATCCTGAAACTCTTCTGTTGGGATCAAGAGCTGGTGAGACCATAACAAAAGAAAAGGGTCTATATCAGAACATTGAAGTATTAAAACATCGGATGTTCTGATATCAAACACTATTCAGCGAATGCTAAGAATAGCGAAGCTGCAGAACAGCGGACTATTTCCTTGGGAAAGAATTCGGTTGGCCATTTATGTGGCTTTGCTATTCTTAGTGCTGAGGTGGAAAGTTACGGGTTGGGTTCAGGTAAGTGTGCGATTGTTTGTCAATTAGAGTTAGGGGTGGGTTAAGTGAGTTAGGGTTAGGGTGCGGGTTAGGCGTGTGTGCAATAGTGACAGACTTTAGGGTTAGGGGCGGTTTAAGTGAGTTAGGGTTAGGGTGCGGTTTAGGTGAGTGTGCGATAGTGATAGACCTTAGGGTTAGGGTTTGGGTTAAGGTAAGTGGGTAGATGGTAGTGTATGTTTAGTTTAGTGTAGCGTTAAATGTAGGAATTTAAGTGTATGTGTGTGGTTGCTGTTTGTTTGATGTGCTTGTGTTGTGTGTATGTATTTCGGAGCAGCAAATTTTTTCCATGTTCTGAATGTTCGATATTTTCATGTTTAGATGTTTTGGGGCTGATGAAATAGCATTTGCTATTTTCATCTTTCGATAATGTGATATAAACACAAAGAGAAATGTGTGTTCCCATTACACTATTAGCCACTGCTAAATTAGAATGCACAAAGCTGACTTTATTAAATTAGTTGATCATACCATCTTAACAAGGATACTGAAAAAGAAAGTTGTTTAGAAAGACTACAAAAATGAAACCAGAGTATCATGTTTATGCCACATACAGACAGTTTTATTTACAGGTTACAATGTGACTGAAGTCCATGAACATTATAACTGTATGGCCAAAATTAATTTTAATTTTATTAAACTCTGCAAAATCTGTACTATTAACATTTTGGTTGAAAATTTATTAGAATTCAAAACAGCAATGTTTAGGTGTTAAGGCTTTTGATAGCAAATATCATTAGAAGAGTAACAGCAAAGTATCATATCATATGATCACATTACCGAACTCATTATGTATCTAATAAAGGAAAAAATAAAAAATACATGTTATAAATAGTTGTCTATTGGCTTTTATCAGAGGGCAAAAGCTTTCAGCTTCTAATTAACTTCACCCTGTAGTACTGGGCTTGTGTCCCGTAAGTTTCTACATGTAAATTGTATGGCACTGAGTAAGTCTCAAAGAGTGTTTTTAGGCAACCACTGGAGAGAAGCCCTTATGCCTTATTACATAAACAAAATGAACAAATAAATAAATACCGGCATGCAGTGAATTTGTCATGGCTAGTGTCCCTTTTATTTGTATTCACAAAAGTAATACACTGAGGGGAATGACCAGTTTAGACATCCAAGCAACTTAGATTCAAATGAAGACTGACTTAGAAGACGACTGTGGCTTTATCAAAAAGTAATATTAATTTTAAATTTAAGTTGTACCTTCAGTGTTAACAGAAGTGCTTTGTATATACTTAGCTAAAATGCTACTTTGCAGTCTAGGTACAGTGTTTTAACTTTTGTGCCAGTAATTATGCTTTTATTTCTCTGTGCAATTACTTGGTAATAAAAGGCTGAAGAGAGATGACATGAATAACCTAAAGGAAGATATAACTGATGGTCTCAAGAGTAGGATAATATCTTGAATATATTCAGATGTGTCTCTGTAAGTTAGATTATCACAATAAAATGTGCTCTGCCTATTTATATATGTCAGGGTTAAGTTATAGCTCTTTTGCAAGTGACTACTATTTCAAATATAATTGGCCAACTTGTGGCCTTCATAAATAATTACAACATAGCAGAAACAATATACAATACTGCATTGCAGTATTTATGAACAGAGCCTGTCCTAATCATAATTTCCGACTGGCATTAAAGTAAACCTTAGACATAAGCTGTGGGTATGCTCACGGCATGCATGGCTCATGTTTGTGTTATATGCAGAACAGAAAGCCAAAAACACCTGCTTACTGAAATGCTGCAAATGTAATTTCCAGTACACTCAGAAGAGCTGCTTACTCAGTCATGTCACAAAACATTTTCTATTTCAAGTGCTATCTCAGATTTATTTATTTATTTGTCTGTTTGGGTGGTTGTTAAATGGAGTAAAATGACAGTCCACATGGAGATTTTCAGGTTCAACCTGAGAGCACAAGTTAAAAATGTAGCAACAGAATGCACTAAACATAAATCCCATACATAGTATTTTATCACAGTGAAGAACCATAACCAATACATATGCATTAAATGACATGAGATGATAGAGATAATAACCTATTAAGTATGGAAGAACAATTAGCATTATTGGAAAATCAAGAATATATATATAACTGAAGAGCAAGACAAATGCCTGTGCATAAACTTCTTATAGATAAATACCCATCCTGCTGCAGAGAGAGGTGAACCAGCTTTTGTGATGCTACTTGTACTGTGGGACTGGCATGTTACTCATTTAAAGATCTGCATTTTAATTCCTTTCTGAGTTTTGAGACAGATAGAATGTCACTAATATGTTTAGTGAAGGATTTCAAGATCTTTGGGGCCAGGGTGGAGATAAAGTGTTGCTATGTTAATGATAAAGCACAATATTCAAAGATATTGAATGCATTGCATAGGGATAATTGTCTGGAAATTTACAGGAAATAATTAAAAAATATGATTCATAAAACACTTCAGTAATGTCAGGTATGGCACCCAGCTCCCCATGGCATGCATTAAATATGCAAATGAACAACAGCAACTGTACCAAGGCTGTCACCTAAACAAGTACAGTAACACAATCAAAGCTGCTTACCAATCATTACTATATTCCCTGGCCAGAACACAAAAAGATACACCCATATACCCACTGTCGGTATAAATCTTCCTAAAGGATAAGCCACTCAGCAAGACCATTTTAACCTAAAAGAGGTATAACTGCCCTCAGGGCTAAACAAGCAGTTGCAGTCACACAGTTCTAGACCTGAACTTCTCCACAGAACACACTGAGAAACAGACAGCATAACTAGAAAAATTGTGTGTTTATGTGCTGTTATTATAGCTGCAGTTGCAAAATGTGCAGCATTATTAAGGAAATAGGGGCTATTTTTACTATAGTAAGAGTCAAAAGGGCCCTTGAAACAGAGAAGCACAGTAACACACTCAAAATGCTAGCCCATATGATAGATGTGATGCCTAGTATGCGTTAATTGATGAAAAGCAGTTCATATAATCAAAATGTTATAAACTGCATAGCTAATGCCAACTTACTAATAATTTATCTGTGGTGTAGCAGCTGTTCCATACATTAGCAAGCACAGACACTGTAGAACATTTACAGTTATTCATATACAAATACACACACACATACACACACACACACACACACACACACACACACACACATATACACAATTACATATTCAACATGCACACACACACACACACACACACACACACACACACACACACTTACATACTCAACATGCACATACACACAGACATGCACACACACACACACACACACACACACACACCATGCTCACACTCATTTGTAACAGTGTTTCTATGTGCATATTTGGTGTTGCACTGAAAAGAAAACACCAAATAGCATGTACACTTAAAATAATTTTGCACAACTGCTCCCATGTATGTACCTTAAACCTAATTTTGTTTCTTTAAAGCATACTCTTTGAAATGCATGCACACTTGCAGTTACTTTGCAGATATGTTGCCATACAGTGTGCCAGAAGCCCAATTTCTTTTTATTACAGCATATTCCTTAAACTGCATACACACTTGCTGTAACTTTGTGCATATGTTGCCATGCAGTATATCTGAAACCAGGGTTTATTTGCTTATCCCATGCTTATTGCAATGCAGATAATGATGAAAGTATTCAGCATGGCAGTCTGTAGGCACCTAATGCAATGTAAAACACACCCTTACATAGCCAGCTTTAGGCATAGGCCAAATAGGCAGCCACCTAGGGTGTCTTTGTAACAGGGACGCTTTTCCAGTATTTATTTGCTTATTTTTTTGTAGAAAAGAAATGGTTTCTGTAAAACACATTGAATGAATACAGGAAAAACTGAAGAGTAAGACAAACTACCCCTGTAATTTGCTACCTCAACAAAAAAGACCTGTCATAAGTAGGGTCCCACAAGGCTCGGTTCTGGAGACAGTCTCATTTGGTATCTACTTCTCAGAAGTCAAAGCAAGCATCTAGGACTTATTATTGACCAAGCAAATGACTTCAAGCTGGGAGTGGTCACTGTATTCCTCATAGACTCAGCAATCCACAGGGGAAGTTGTCTAAGACAAATACCAGATGTCAGTCATGGATTAAAACTCAATGCCAAAAACTGCTTTAATGTGTCCTTTGGAAAATTGACTACCCCTGTATTTATCACATTTTCATTACACCCCTATGAGTTGAGCCAGTAGTCAGTGACTTGGGCAATTATGTTGACAATGGCTTAGCTTTTGACCAACACATATCCTATGTTTTTAGAAAATCCTTCTGTACTGTGCAGCTTATAAGTAAAGGGATAGCATCTATGTACAGAGTGACCATTGTCCCACTTTTCTCAGCTCCCATTAGGCCCATCATAGAGTACACTGTCCCTCTTTGTTATGTAGCCATCCAGGCACATGCAACAACTGGAACTAGAAGTCCCTTACAAAAAGAATAGAGAGCCTAAAGCACCTGACCTACATGGCCAACACAAAGCCCTGTCACTATACTCAGAATCATGCAGACTAAGAGGTAACCCATGCCTGGCTTATTAGGCATCCACAGACACAGCACTAATGGACCTACTGCATATCAAAAAATCAAATGGTATTAGAAATGCCTGGTTCAGAGACCTCACCCTCTTCTGCAAAATAAACAAAGTTGTCTGGAGGGACAGGTACATATCCCAGAGGATAACACTACTGTGCAACAGACTGCGCATATACATAGAACAAAGCTTCTCAGTGATCCTATTTAAGTGCCTTTTGGACTAGTGGATGGGAAATAGGAAATTTGACAGGTACATATCCCAGAGGATAACACTACTGTGCAACAGACTGCACATATACATAGAACAAAGCTTCTCAGTGATCCTATTTAAGTGTCATTTGGACTAGCGGATGGGAAATAGGAAATTTACTGCAGGACTGATCCCTCTCCATGTAATGAAGAGAGGAAGTGCTTAAATACCATATCCTTCAGTAGGGACCACTAAAACACAAAAGGTGAGACCCAAACAAAATAATCTGAAACAAATGAGAAATATTTAAATATAGCTATGGCAAGTGAAGTTAATCACCTATGGCAAAGCACAGATGCATGATAAATGGAAAGCATGGTTTTGCATAAAATATCTAGTCAGGAATGATGGCCTAGTACTTACTTATGAACCTATAAACCTATGCTGTTGCTGTACCTCCTAGTTATAAACTTGCAAAATAGTCCCTAGAGCTATCAGTATAAAAATAACAAAGTCTGTCCCTGCTGTTTGCCTTTAGACCTGAAAGTAGTTTGGTGTATACAGCTTATGAGATTCTGTGTGTCACTGGTGATCTTTCTGTCTTAGGCACCCAAACATTTGACAGCATCTGTGAGTACTTGGGCGCACGTGTGTGTGTGTGTATGTGTGTGTGTGTGTGTGTGTGTGTGTGTGTGTGTGTGTGTGTGTGTGTGTGTGTGTGTGTGTGTGTGTGTGTGTATGTGTTTGTGTGAGAACACATGTGAGTATGTCTGAGTGCTCTTATCACTGTTGGGTTGGTAGTAGAGCCAAATTGCTTGTACTAAGCTATTTCTATGGCAGTGAAGCTGGTAGCTGTTACTTCACATCAGTAGCATAGTTGGTTCAACCATTGCCCTGGGCCAGTATTGTGAACTGGTGCCCTACCCTCTCTCCACTGCAAACGAAAAGCAAAAATATAACAGAACTTCATTGTAATAAGCCAATAAGTGATCTTCTTATTACAGTTAGATCTATGCTCCCCCCCCAGCACTTCCATTCAAGAGCAAAAAAAAAAAAAAAAAGATGATCCTTTTACTGTCACATCAAACTGGTGGCCAGATGCATGACATACCCTCCCCTCCCTCCTATCCCAGCCATTTAGGTCCCATTTCTATGCCCTGCCTCCAACCCTCCCTCAAAATAATTTATTTTAAACTGTACCACATTGTTTATGTAGCAAATAGTTGTTACAGTTTATATCCTGCCAGCATGGACCTCTAAAGTTCTCAGGTTTTACTTAAAATACAAAATATTTTTTTTTACTTTTTTTCTTTTTTTTTACTTTTAAACTGTATCACATTGTTACAGCTTAGATCACATGCAAAACCCTACAGCACTCAGGTTTCACTGCAAATGCAATACTTGTTTTTAAAAAACAGTATTACATTAAAAAAAGATCGGAATTGGCTAGTCGTGCCCCCAACACTTTGCACCTAGGACAGTTGTCTCTCTTGCCCTGCCCTAGTTATGCTACTGCTTCATGTATCTGTCGCTAAATTTTTACTGACACTTACACACTTCATTTATTGATAAAGTACATATATAATTATTACTCTGGTGCTTTGAGTCATTGTTCATCCAAGTGTTCTATAATATAGACTCTTCCTATAAACTACTTTATCAGAACTCATTTTTAGTCCTCATTTCTCCAAGTACTAGACATTATGAAATCACAATTCACCTCACTACTTGTTAGCATGGTAGCAATAGGAACATTAATTAAATGCAAGAATTGCCGCATGCTGACTGCCAACTATTCAATTCTTCTTATTCATAAATCCATATGTGAGGGTGCAAGTATTTGCTAAACTTGCAGTCCAGCCTCTTGTCCAAGACTGTAGACTGTACCCTGCAAGTTAAGGTTATAAAGAAAGCTCAGTAGGATCCCAGACTAAGTCCAAGCACAATAATATTCCAAAAACGGGCGTCAAAAAGGAAGAAGCTGAGTAAAAACAATTTTAATGACAGTGATAAAAGTACGCAAAACAAACTGGTGAGCACTTTTGTGGCTTACCCACTTCTTCAGACCATAAAAAATGATAAAACACTTAACACCTTATACACAGATAGCTAGCCACACAATTAAGAGATGTCAAGTCATGTGGTGCAATTAATGATGCAATCCTCTCCTCTTCATAACAGGTTTTAAAGACACAGCATTATTCAGACCTGGGTATACAGTAGCCCTCAGGTCAAGAATCCATCTTAACTCAATGTAGTCTGTTTCATTAGTTGTATCACCTCCTCTTATATTAGTACCAACTTTATGCAGAACCAAAAACTTAAATCGATGGGTTTCATCAGTTTCCATCACATGTTTGGCTAACGGATTACTTTCTTTCCTGTTACGTATATCATTATTATGCTCAAGTACTCTTTCTTTCAATTTTCGATTGGTTTTCCCAATATAGAACCCTTCACATGCAGTGCACTGTGCCCAGTAAGCTATGTTCTTATCTATGCAGTCAGCATAAAAACTAAACTCACTCTTTCTCAAAGTTCTAGGATGTGTAGCAGAAGTAACCATCCACACATACCTACAGGCACTGCACGATCTACATGCATACATGCCTCTCCTTTCAGAATGTACCCTATCTATATAGTTATGTTTATAGCATAGACATTGCTTCAGAGTTTTATTGTTTTTAAAGGAGAATTGAGGATGGGGTCCAACCACATTGCCTACACTTGCGTCCGTCATAAGTACTGGTCAGTTCTTTTTTACCACATCACAAATGATGTTAATATTACTTCAATACGTTACAGTTATCCTGTTTACATTGCCTTTCTCCTTAGTTTTTTGGTCCAAGGGGTCAGAGAAATAGGGTCTAATCTCATTCCCAGTGGCAGATCTAACCTCATTAATAGCCCTTTCAATGACCCCTATTTTGTAACTACGCTCTAACAGTTCTATACATAAAGTATCCAGAGCTTCTTCCAGCTTAGTTTCATTTGTGTGCAGTCTCATTGCTCTCATCACTTTTGGAATATGCCTAGGGAGCATGCTAGTGTTGTGTAGGATGTTGTTCTTCCTACAGGGTTTCCTATACATACTAGTGCAAATGCTGTCTAGCTCATCCTTCTTAACTACAGTGTCAAGAAAGTCTATATCCTCAGTCGAGTAATGCATAGTAAATGAAAGAAAGGTAGTTGTAGTTTGTAAATAATCTACAAACTCCAATAGTAGATCGGTTGGTCCTTGCCAAACAAAAAAAAAATCATCCACAAGTACCCTGCAAATTGTCAATTCCAATACCCACCTAGCAAAACCATGCTCTCCATGCCCTAGGCAAACAAATACGGCTTCTTAGACTGAGATACTTAAGTTCTTGACTAAACTGCAAAAATCACCTACATAAAGGTTTGGTATACAGGACACTCAGCATCACAATAACAGGCAATCAACATACACAGACACCACAGAAAACAATTTTACTGAAAGTAGTCACTCAATTGTCAGGCTGAAGCCCTTAAGGTAGCAAAGTTGAGACAGTATCTGGTAATATTGTAATCATAGTTGACTCAGTTGTCAGGCACAGAGAAGCGCCACTTTCCGGGATAAGCAAAGACAGATAGAGGGGTAGTTAGCTGCCTATCAGTTTCCAGAATTTACAGTGTCATAGGATCATATGAGGTTACTTGGCTAATGGCCCTAGATCCTTTTTCAGTCCAGCCGTTTATGCTCCAATTTTTCCAATCATCAATGCCCATGGGTTAGAATGACTTTTAAATATGCCTGTGACTTAGGGCATCTACAAACTGCCCCTGTCCATAAGGACCACAGGCTACAAGCCAGTGTGAATTTATGATTTCCCACCCATTGGTCCAAATTGCATTTGAATGGGCTTAGAAAAGAACTCTATTTTATATGAATGGGGAGTGTATTCCATAGAAGGGTTAATCTCTGAGACACATACATATCCCTCTGACATGTTTTGTCTATGTCACAGACAAGGTTACATCCATAGATTGGGTATTTCAAGTACTGTGTGTTTTGTGAATGTGAGGCAGATCCAGAAAGGCTGGAATGGAGAATGCCTTATAGGTTAAGCATAGATTGTCCATCAGTAGTCTGTAGGAAACAAAGCACAGGAAAAGGGCTTTGAGGTGGTCTGCATAAGTCATATTATTTGCACCTGGTATTTTTTTAGTGAAAGACCTATGTGGCCTCTCTGGTTGCTGCAATTGTCTGGTGAGGTACATGCCAGAGAGTGCAAAGTACTTGATTATTGGTCTAATCAGGGTCGAGTATAATGGGATTATGATCTCCTTACATCTGGATGCCATGCCCCTATGTATAAGTTGTGCTACATAGAAAGATTTTCTCACTACCATGGGCACGTGAGAATCAAAGTTCAGGCTACTGTCAACCTTAGTTCTCAAATTCCTCATCACTGGGTCTACCCTTAGGGAAGTGTTATCAATGTTGTAATTTGCAGATGCAGTCATCTTCCCAAAGGATATTATTATGCATTTTTTGCACCGAGTTTTAAGCCATGGGTATAGCACCAGTTATTTGCTATGTCAGACCTTCCTGGAGGATATTTACATCTCTGATGGGTTCAGTTGCTCCCAGCTTGCAGTCATCAGCAAGTCTGGATAGTCATAGCCCCTCTACATTTGCCTTGACTTCATATAAGTATATTTCAAACAAGAGATGGTCCAGTATCAAGCCATGTGGCTCTTCACTTGTAAGAGGCATCTTGGAAGAGCTGGATACCCCTAGCCTAACTTCATTCACCCTATCTGTGAGCCATGTGGCTATCCATGGTGTGACATAGTGATGTATGCCTAAACTGATTAATTTGTCTATAATACCTGAATGTGGTACTGTGTCAAATGCTTTGCCAGGTCAAGGTAGGCAGTATGTGCAATTTTGATGTTATTTATGGCTCTAGTGTCTTTTCGAAGAAGTCCACCAAATTTAGTAAGCATGGCCTGCCCTTGAAGAAACTAAACTTGGATGGGTCCAGTGTTTGAAGATTTCCTATGTCTTTGTTTATCAAGACCACAATAATTCTTTCCATGGCCTTGCATATAAGACTAGTCAAACTTATGGGTCTGTAGTTCCCTTGGACTGTAGATTTTCTGCCTTCATGTAGAGGGATGACAGTTGCAGTCCTTCATTCCCTAAGGAAAAGTAAGATAACACAGGTTCATAAGGAAGTACTCGGCTACTGGCATTGTGCACCATTTTAAGCCTAACCATTTTCCCTTCCAAAGTTAATAATCAGACCTTGTGTCTGTGAGGTAAACACCTTAGCTATTATACCAACTCATAATCACCTTATAAGTAAGTACTAGGCTAGATGGCCTTACTCATTGTAAATGGAGCCACCTATACTGAGCCAAAAGATATAGCAAACCTCCTGGCTGATAAATTAAACTCCAACTTTACCCCTCTCTCTCATTCAACCTTCCCTCAGGAAATATCACCAAATATAACCCCCCCTACTATCACCAGGGAAAAGGTCCTTAATGCTCTCTCTAAAACCTAGAACACTGCATCAATGGGCCCAGACAATATCTCAGGATGCCTTCTTAATAGCATGAAACATGACCTATCAGGGCCTCAAGAATTGCTATTTAACTGCAACCTCCAAAAAACTCCCTGCCTCATGAATGGAGAAAGGCAACAATCATGTCTCTACAAAAAGGTGGGTCATCTACAGAGCCTGGAAACTACAGACCCATAAGTCTCACTAGTCATATATAAAGCCATGAAAAGCATTATCATGGAGATGATCAACAGAGATATAGTAAACCTCCAGACACTGGACCCAACCCAGTTTAGTTTCATCAAGTACAGATCATGCCTACTCAACCTGGTGGACTTTTTCAAGAAGGTAACCAAAGCAATGGATGAGGGCAAAGTCATTCACACTGCCTACCTTAACCTGGCCAAGGCATTTGACACAATACTCCACTCAAGTATTGTTGACAAACTCAAGAGGTTAGGTACAAACCCATATGTCCACCCGGTGGATAGACAACTGGCTCACAGACAGGAACCAGAAAGTTAGAAGTGGGGACTCCACCTCTACAAAGTAGCCAGTCACAAGTGGGGCTCCTCAGGGATCAGCCCTTGTACCACTCCTTTATGGCATTTACATCTCAGAAGTCAAGGCCAATGTCAGTGGTCTTTGGCTGACTAAATTTTTAGATTATTGCAAATTATGAGCTGCCATTGAATCTCACACTGACACAAATGTTCTCCAGGAGGGACTGGCACAGACAAACAAGTGTCAGAGGCATGGACTAAAACTAAATGCCAAGAAATGCATAATAGTATCCCTTGGGAAGTCATCTATCCCTGGTAAATATCACATTGACTATGCACCCTTTAGAGTTAACCCAGTAGTCAGGGACTTAGGGACACACATAGACAGTAATCTAGCCTTTGATCATCACATGTCTACAATGGTGAATCAATCATTCTATGTTGTGCAACTTATAAACAAAGGTATGTCCAAGGAAGTCATTGTTCCACTGAATTTGGCATTCATCAGACCTATCATTGAGTACCCCCTTTGGTATGTACCTAACCAGACATATCCAACAATTGGAACGTCCACAGAGGTTTCTCACTAAAAAACTACAGGGTGTAAGTAATATGCCCTATGCAGGCCTCCTCAAGGCCCTATCTCTGTATTCTGTCTCCTACAGGCTTTTGAAGGGAGATCTATTCCTGGCATAAAGCGCATTGTCAGACCCCACTCTGATGGACCTCCTGCATATCCACATAACAAACAGCACCAGAATTACACATTCTAAAGACTTAAACCTTACCTGTGATATAAATAGGACCTGCTGAAGAGATAGATATGTATCTCAGATACTACCACATCTATGGAACAAGCTCCCCATCCATGTAAAGCAGAGTTCCTCCCTAACCCAATTCAAGTACAACTTGGACAATTGGATGGAAAACTGGAAATTCATCCCTGGTTTGGCACCTATGTCTCTAAAGGAAAGAGATAACCTGTAAATGGTTCACCTCCCAGGCCCATGCTTACACTTATCAAGAGTATCAGAACTTATCAGAAATTTGGAATGCTTGACTAGTCTTAAAAATGCCCTTGTGGTCATTAGACTAGTAAACACTTATGAACCTGTGAACCTCTATGGGTACACCCAAGTCATCACATCCCCTACCAGGACTGACAAATCTTCCAAAAGACAGTCAATCCTTGACTGTATTTTGGTGAGCAACCTCTCCTTGGCATCTCAATTTTGCTGTTGCCCATACAGCCTAAGTGTCCATCAGCCAACCTTTCTCCTTAGGACCCATGTTTACCAATCCACCCAGACTATCCTCCGCTTAATCAGAAACAAAAAAAAATTCCCCACTGCCATCTCTCCTAAACACCTCCATACCTCCACAGATATGTCTTCTGGACCAACAGCCTTTCCATTCTTCATCCTTTTCACAGTTGTCCTTACTTCCTCCTTGCTAATCCATTTTACTTCTTGATTCACTATCCCTACATCATCCAACCTTCTTTCTCTCTCATTCTCTTCATTCATCAACCACTCAGAGTACTCTTTCCATCTGCTCAACAGACTCTCCTCACTTGTGACTATGTTTCCCTCTTTATACTTTATCACCCTAACCTGCTACACATCTTTCCCAGCTTGGTCCCTCTGCTTTCTAATTGGTGCAGGTCCTTTTCTCCCTCCTTGGTGCCCAACCTTTCATACAACTCACTATACACCTTAAAGTTACCCTTTTTCAACTTCCACCATTTGGTCCTTGGCACTGCCCTCACTCTCCTCCTCTTCTTAATCACCAGTGTCATCCTACAGACCACCATTCTATGCTGCCTAACTACGCTTTCCCCGGTCACCACTTTGCAGTCTCCAATCTCCTTTGCACTGGTCCTCCTGCATAGGATATAATCCACCTGTATACATGCATCTTCCTTCACTCTTGTATGTCACCATATGCTCCTCCTATTCTTAAAATATGTATACACCACAGACATGTTAATCCTTTTCCCAAAATTCACCAACATCTGACCTTCTGCTTTCCTCTCTTTAACACCATTCCTACCCATCACCTCTTCATCCCAGCTGCTCCCTTCACCAACATGCTCATTGAAATATGCTCTAATCATCACTGTCTCACCCTTGGGTACACTCTCCACCACTTCATCCAACTCGCTCCAAAATTTTTCTGTCTCATCCATCGCACTCTCAACTTGAGGAACATATGCACTAACAACATTCATCATCACACCATCAATTTCCAGCTTCATAAATATTACTGTCCTATAGTGTTTCATCTCCAAAACACTTTTGATATAATGTTACTTCAGGATAAACCCTACCCCATTTTTCCTCCCATACCCACCATGGTAGAACAATATGATCCCACCTCCAATACACCTTGCCTAACTCCCCTTCCATCTGGTATGTTGCATGCACAATATGTCAACCTTCTTTCTCTCCATCATATCAGCTAGCTCTCTCCATTTACCAGTCATACTGCCAACATTTAAAGTTCCTACCCTCACTTCTATACTCCTAACATTCCTCTCCTTCTGCCTCAGAGCATGCCTTCCCCCTCTTCCTCTCTTTCTCCTTTGGCCAACAGTAGCCTAATTTCCACCAGCACCCTGTTGGCTAACAGTAACGAAGGCAGTCATTGTTAACCTGGGCCTCAACTAATCTGGTATGGAAATCTGTATTGTTGTCTGCATATATAATATGGTAAAAATTTTACAATAGATACACTCCCTGATGTAACATTCCCCATTTGTCCTAGCTTGGGACTAGCACGAAGAAATACCCTGGCTTGTGCATCCCTCAGTATACTCTTGCTAAGAATACTTATGATAAAGTATAACAAGTGCTATATGCAACATTTATAGTATAGAAGCTCACAGAAATGCAAGCCCATATAATATTACTAAATAACCCACAGAAGAAACAATTCACTCATGTAAGGAAAGGTTATGTGACCTTAATTGAGTAGAAGTTGTATAATGTGGCCTGAGGAAAAGCTTTTGCACTGAGCTTCTTTGAGAATGTATGCTTCTGTCCGTGTCTGTAATTTTATGCAAAATGTTGTCTTTTATGAACGGGAAAGTGATTCTAAGAGTTTTGGTACTTAAGTTATGCATTAGTACATTGTAAGTTTTGGGGTACTGGGCCTGTGTATGTTTATCCTCTGTGGTTGTAAGATGGAGTTTTTTATGGTCAGTTTTCCAGCTGGTGGGCTCAAGATTTCTACAATAGTTTAAGTAACTGACAGCCTAGTAAAATATCATCCCTTTCCCTAACAGTTAACCATTTTG
Source organism: Protopterus annectens (assembly GCF_019279795.1). NCBI lineage: Eukaryota > Metazoa > Chordata > Ceratodontiformes > Protopteridae > Protopterus > Protopterus annectens. The sequence goes on along the minus strand of NC_056729.1, from coordinate 827,186,625 downwards.
CTTTTTAAAGTACAGGACAATGATGTGTCTGTTTTGAAGACCTGGATTGGAAATTACATATTTTGCTAGAAATGACCTGCAAAATTTTAACATTATTTTTAATGCTGCAGCTATTATGGGAAACCCATATTCAAGTTAACATAATAGAATTCCTTCACCTATCACAAACCTAGCTTCTCATTTGAAATCACCTGACCAAAAAGAGTAAAGAATTAATGTTGCTGCCTTGTGTGTGTGTGTGTGTGTGTGTGTGTGTGTGTGTGTGTGTGTCTGTGTGTGTGTGTGTGTGGCTACATATGTATGTATGTATGTGTATGTATGTGTGTGTGTGGGGGGGTATGTGTAGTGTGGTTTAGAGTATTTAAACAAGGTATTTATTAAAACTGGTTTATCATTATGGCCTGAAATTTGCAAGGTATTTGTGAATTTGTCACACTGTTAAAAGCAGGTATCTGGGAATATAGAGTGTTAATATCTTGTTCCAATCAGTGTGGATTTTGATTTTGATAAGTTATTTTTTTTCTTTTGTTAACCCATATTGTTTGTGAATGCATAACATATGATGGGATTGACATGCATCTCACCATATTGTTATTATATAGTATAAATGAGAGATAGGTTGCTGGGTAGTGTGTTTTCTCTTTAATTCCTAGTGATACAGTCAAGTGTTTGTCGAGGACAATCCCAGGGATGCATCTAGCAGCTGGTATTGATTGTTCATATTGGTATTATTAATTTTAAAACTATGCTATAAAAATAGTATTGAAATACTTCTTAAAATGTATGCTTTGGCCAGTTTAACTGCATTGACTACTGACATCAGTCTAGTAAAGATAAAGGGATATTAAAAGTTATTCCTAAACTATTTATTTATAGTGTTATAATGTTCATAGTTCTGTAAACATTTCAGAAAGATGGCAATAAAGACAAAACTGCTTTGCCTCATATGAAAGCTCACAGCTTAGCTTACAAAATGCCGTTGACAATACATGTGCAGCTTGAATGCTTACAGCGATACATAAAGCTGTTAATATTGCAAACATTAATCTTTACAGTGTTATTGTGACTTATAAAATTCTGTTTCACACCCGTAACCACTGTAAAGATGTTTCCCTTGGACAGTTTGTCATTTATACTTCTTTTAGTAACATTTAAAGTTCTAGAAATATGAACATTTATTTCAACTGTGAGGATGTGAGGATATAACCTGCTGCTGTCAAAAGACTCAGGATAGGGGGCGTGGCGAAGATGTACACTGACTAGCAGCAGTTTCTCTCAGCTCTGCCAATGCTATACATTTCTGACAGGATTTAATTCTCAAAAATAACCCAACTGGGTTTTTTTCTTGCTATTTTGATTTCTATTAACATAAAGAAAGATTATCTAAAAAAAATAGGAATTTTCCTTTAAACTTTCCTGTCAAAATTTTCAAAAATGATATTGCAGTATCTCTGCCTGAATGATGAGCCATTGCAAGAATAATTCTTCAGACTCTTCTATCAAGAAAGAACTCTTAGCTGTGACAATGACTTTACAAGAGATGTCATTGAAATTAGACAAAATGGACACAAAAATAGATAGTTTTGAACAAAAATGTTTTAAACAGAAGGACCTAATACACAAGGAGTTACAACTTCAAAAGTCTCAAATTTCGGACATAGAGCAGTCTCTCAGTGATGTGGATGGAAGACTTCAAGAAGGAGAAAATAACATAGAATTCCTGTTAAAACAGAACACTGCTCTTCAAAACAAAATAGAAGACCTACAAAATAGGTCAAGAAGGAATAATCTTTGGATTTTTGGTTTGCCAAATAACATTAAAGGAAGCAACATGGTGAGTTTTCTAACTGCTTGTTTGCCAACTGTTCTAACCCTTCCTGAAGCCCTCTCCTTTGGAATAAAAAGGGCACACAGATCCATTGCTTTTACATCTAACAAAAATGCGTCAAGATCTGTTATAGTGAAATTTATATCATCACAAGCTAAAGAGCTAGTGTTGAAAACAGCATGGGCTAAGTCTCCCATAAAAGTAAATGACAATGTTGTTTGCTTTGACAATGATAATTCCTCTGCAGTGATGGCCAAAAGAAAGCTCTTTCTTCCTATCATCAAGGAACTAAAAAAGAAACAAATAAAAGTTCAGCTTTTATTTCCTGCCAGATATTACTCACAGAGGGATGTAAAATCTTTGAGGATCTGGACTCTGCTGTTTCTTACATGAAAACAAGCAAATAAATAAAGAGAATAGAAGATATGGAATGGACAAACCCCTCATTGAAGAGAATTGCTGAAAATAATTCATGGACATCTTCAGAAAAAAAGAAGTTAAATGCTAAGTAACTATTATTTCATTAGTGTTATTCTTCCTGCAGTCACGGAGCTCTGGTATTTTTAGCACTGTTTTATGAAATTATAGCATTTTGGAAAGCAGAGCTATAATTAAAATAACTTCTGCAAAATAGAAACGTACTACTCCAGTTTAATATAACAGTGGGGAGCTTTAAACTGTTATGAAATCTGTGCTTCGTGGTGACTAGTGGGTACTTTATTATAACTAATATGAATGCTGACAATAATATGTTGGTGTCTGCTTTGATGTTTATTGAGTGCTATATTTATTCTTTTTATTTGCTTTGTGATTTAGTTTTAATAATTTTCTCTAGGAAAAATGTCTTGAAAGAAAAGGAGGAAAAAAGATTGTTGAGTATGTATCTACTTGCATCTAAACTCACGAGTGCTATATGTACATTTTTTCTCTCCTTTTTGTTTTCAGTTGTAAAGTTCTAAGAAAAAAACGTTGGTTTGGCTTTAATTTGCTGTAAGAATGCTTTCTCGAGGCAAGGAGCTGCTGTTACACATAAAACTTTTCTCTAGATGTAATAAAATAAGTAACAAAGGGCCACAGCTCCAAAGGCAAACCAAAACTTTAATCTGTGAGCGCTTTCATTCACTGAAATCAAATGAACTTCTTCAGACAAATTCAAATAGTAAAACCCCTCCTTAAATAACCAAGAAATCGCATGACCAATAAAATGCATTGCATCACAAGTTTAAAACTGATTGTTAAAAAGGCATATACATATTTATAAAGATGTTTACATATACTTTAAAGAATTTTGAAGCACAGAGTGGAGAATTATTAATATATACATATATATATAAAAAAAATCAAAAAGATGCATACATACAAACCTATAATACATAAAATATTATATTATCTTATAATAACATTCTATACTGAATTTCATACATTCATTCAGTGTAATAAACTTTCAAGTTTGAGTAAACACATAACAGAACACTGCTCGTTAAGGCCTGGATAACTATGCACATTTAAGGTAAGTTGCCACCATAACTCTTGTCTTTTGAGTAAAAGGGATGTATGCCCACCTCTAGGGCCCTCCATCACCTGGTCAATCACCATAAATTTAAAGTGGTGTCCAGGGTTGCCCTAATGTGGTTGGCAAAAGCATTATTTTCTCTGTTTCTATTTATACTGTAAATGTGTTCATAGATTCTTTCCTTGAACCTATGATTGTTTTTTCTGATATAAAATGCCAGACAGAGTTGACATCTTGCCATATATACCACACTTTTAGAGTTACAGTCATATCTACCAGTGAGTGAAAAATGCCTGTTAGCAATTGTATAGCCCCTACCTATGTCTATGTACCTGCAATAGGCACAAGCTTCACATTTAAACATTTCTGGGTTCCTGTTGTGCAATTTATGCTCTTTCTCTAATATATTTTTTAAGTTAGCTCCTTTTCTATACACAACTCTTGGTAGGGCGCCCAATTTAGATCTAAGATCTGTGTCTCCCATAAGGATACAACAGTTTTTTAACAGGGTGCCCCTTATGGACTCACCATAAGGTGGATATGTAGTAATTAAGCTGGCAATATATCCATTCTTATCCCTAGTGTTATTACTGTGCATTGGCGTATTTATGTCAGCACTATTACCCTCAGTGGTGGCAAAGCTAAGCATATGAGCTAATAAGGCTGGTGGTCCCAAAATGGGTGAGAAGTGCCCTTACCTTCTTTTTATTTGGACTTCTTTTATGAGTCCCTGCAGTAACACTTCTGGGTAGCCCCTTCTTTCAAACATTTGTTTTAAATTATTGCATTCCTGCATGAATTCTCTATCCAAGGTGATCATCCATGCTGCCCTAACTAGCTGACCTTTGACTATAGATTTTTCTGGTATTGTGGATGGCAGCTTGTGTAATGTAAAAATGAGTTCAAGTAGGTTTTCTTTCTATGAATTTTAGATAAGTGGCATCCCCCTAAAATGTCCTTAGTTAATTCCACATCCAAGTAAGCAATCTTTACGCTGTCAAAATTGGATGTGAATTCCAGAAAGGATGTGCTGGCATTCATCTCATCCACTGTTTCCTTAGCCATAGTTTCATCTCCATTTATGATCATATATATCATCCAAAAATCATGTATAATACATGATTTTATCTTTGATGTTACTTTTGGTAAACACAAAATGGTGCTCCCAGAAGACCATAACTAAGTTGGCAAAACTACCGCCACATGGAGACCCCATAGCTGCTCCCCTTTTCTGTAGGTAGTATGTACCATTAAACATGAAAAAATTGTTCTGCAAAATGATGTATAGTAGTTCTTTAACTAATCTAGTTTCATTTGCTGGGGCACCTCTTTCTACTAACACAACTACCACCCATTAAATTCCTAAATTGTGGGGGATGACTGTGTAAAAGTCTTTTACATCCACAGTTAAAAAGTTGAGCTCTTGTTTCTCTCTAGATGTGATCGCAGTATTGCAAGTCCGTTTATCTGAAGTGAACTTTGACCTCTAACAGCAGGAACAGATTAGAACGTTCAGATGTGACTGCTAAGATCCATTTAAGCAATTCTGCAGCAAGCAAAGCATCTGGAGGAGAAAAGAAAATAAAATATGGACAATTTTAGTTATTTTCTACATTAATTATCTAGATCTATATAGTTTAGCCTTCTTATAAGTTAAAGCATTAGAGTGTGACTTACTATACGCAGTCAAAAATAACAAAGCAAGCCTAAACAGTCAGAGCAGGAAGTCAATGGAATGTTTGAATGCTAGACTAAGCATTTTATGAGGCTGATGTTAGAGACTATTAATGACTCAAGGAAGTACAGTAAGTATACTAACATTAAAATGTTTTCATATTATATAACATACAATGTTTTTATAATATAAAATACTTTTGTTTTATTGAATGTCTCAATGTTGCAGCAACTAGACCCTAAATGTTTTGATTAAGTAATGTACACCATTGTTGACTAACTCTAACCATTCACTTATTCAATAGAGCACTATTGAAATATATATGTTTTCCTGATAGATTGCTTTACACATTCTGATGTAACTAGTGAAATATATTTTGTGTTTTAGCTATATATTAAACATCTTCTTAACTCTAGTTAAAATAGTGATCTATAACATAAACAGTAACATATTTATCTTATAATTGTTTCTTTAGGTATTTAATTGAGACCATTTGTGTCTAAAAGTTTCTTAAATGATTTATGACAGTTGAGGAAAATACTTATTGTATTATTTTTTTCTGCCTTTTAATTTACTGTATTTGATATCAACAAACAAATGTTTATGAAATATTTCCTTTTACTTATAGTAATCTGTAGTTGATGTATAATAGGAACTGGATGACAAATAATTATTTAAATTTAGTGAATTAAGATCTTTTGTCTTATATAATGATTACCTTTTAACCTGTTTTACAGCTGATTACTTACTTTTTACAGCTTAACAAATAACGAAAGACACCCTGTAAATATTAATTATCTGTTTGATGAGGCATGACAGTGCAACTGTAAAATTCTGTCAGGTGAAGGGAACTTCCCCATGTTACATAATAAGCTGACATATTGATTTGTAGTCTCAGCAGTCACGTTTTGTTGTAACATGGAAAAAATTTGTAACTTTTTTCTCTTATACCTTTGAAATTTCCAAATAGTATGTGGTAATTGCAAATTTATGTTACATAATAATTTCCATTTAATGCATACCGAGGGTCAGATTGCAATAATAGATAGTCATCTTGTAATATATAATGATAGATTTTCATATACAAGTATAAGATTATTACATCATTGTGTATATAGTATAACTAACATGTTTTTATTTGGTTATAGAAGTTATTAAACAGATATATATCACACTGCTTTACTTATTAAGTTAATAACTGGTGTCATATATAGAAAGTTTAATCTAGTTTTAATACATGTTTTTGTTTCTAATTTTTAACAAGAAAATATATAATTAAAACTTTAAATTCTTAACACTTTAATGCAGGAAGTACTAATAGGGAATAAATATCACATCCATTTTGTATTTACTTATATTACTAATCATTTGTCATGGTAGAGGGTTATTAACTATTGTTAGTTAGGGGGTGGTTGATTCAAACAGTGCTCTGTTTGAATTAGGAGTATCTTGAATTCCATGAAGTGGCTATCAGAAAGTGGTTTTGATATCTTGATTATTGCTCTAATAATAAATCACTTGTTATTAAGAGTTATATATATATAGTTTTTTCTATTTAATGTTTTACTTTATATGTTATTTTATGCCCATAACAAAATCCCTGATATCTATGTGTGTCAAAAAAAGAAATGTTTGCTTATAAATGTATGTCATTGAATGTAAATGGTCTTAACAACCCTATAAAAAGGGGAGGTTTGGTTAAATATTTAAAAATGAATACGATTGATATTGAATTCTTATAAGAATCCCACATAATAGACAGAGATTTAGGTAGAATGTCCTTTCATGGTTATACAATACTTGTGGAGTCGCACTATGGGACCAAAAGAAGAGGTACAATGATATTATGGAAACATTCATTGCTGATTCCAAAAATATTAAAGTCATATTCAGACAAAAATGGCATGTTGTGTATATTTACTATAGAAATAAATACAAAACAAGTTACATTGGTCAATAACTATTGGATACCAGGTATCGGTGGGGAAACTGTTAATAAATATCTTGAGTTAACATTAACTAAAATTAAGGGTGATATAATATATGCAGGAGACTTCAATCGTATCATATCTAAGAATGATACTACCAAAAATGATAACTTTAGAATCTCTTCTACTGCAAAAAAAAAAACTTATTAACTTCAGTAATAATTTGAATTTGAAAGATATTTATGATTTAAAAAGAGCAAATTCTCTAAATTATATTCATTGTTCCTTTACATTCGGTACTCAAACTACTATTGACAAATTATTTGTGACTGATAGGTTACACTCTAAGATAAAATAAGTTATCATTAGCTCCTGCTCGATGTCTGACCATAATGCCATTATCTTTAAAATTAATATCATATGTAATAATATGATATTTTGGTAAAGAATCCCAGCCTATATTATTAAATTCAAGGGATTTAAAGAGTGGCTACTAAAAGAAATACAATTATTTTTGGATATTAATGACAATAATAAAACTTTCAAAGCAATAGTATGGGACTCCCTAAAATCTTATCTATTTGGCAGAATCAAAAAGTGGTATTTGAACAAGAGAAAGGAATGTGAAAGTGAACTAACCAGATTACAGTCAATAATTGATATTTTAAAAAGCAAAATAAATGCTAAGGACATAACATCTAACAATGAACTAAAACAACTTAATCTAGAATATATACAAATCTTAAATCATAAAGTTACAATAAATTTAGAAAGACTTAAATTGCAATCCTATTCAGTAAATCCTAAAATATGCATAGATTAGCAGTAAAATCAAAAATGTTATCTATCTCTAAACATATAACAGAGATTAAAGATGAAACAACTAGCAAACACAAATATGTTTCAGACTTAGAAAATATTCTAAAAGTTTTTAGAAAATACCATGAAATTATATACCAAGAGAAAGTAAGTACTGATTACAATGATATAAGGGATGGTTTCTTAAAAGTTAATATTAAAAAAAATTAACAAAAGAACAAAATACTAAATTGTTCAAAACAATAAGTTTAAAAGAACTAAAGGAAAGACTTTTGAACATAAAAAATAATAAATCACTAGGTCTAGATGGTTTAATTGGGGAAATATGTAAAATATTACCGGATGAAGTACTGCAGACTTTATTAGAAGCTTTTGAAGAATTTAGGAAAGATGAATTTTCAATACCCTCCTGGAAATATGCCATGATAGCTCCAATTTTGAAACATGGAAAAGATCTTACTTTAGTAGCCTCTTATCGTCCAGTATTATTGTTAAATGTATACTACAAGATTTTTATATCAATTCTTACTAACAGACTAAATCAATTAATGCCTAATCTAATAATTGATGATCAAACAGGTTTTATTTTGAATAGAAAGGTTCAAGATAATGTTAAAGATTACTATCCTTAATAGAACAGGCAAATAAGAACAAAATGAACTATCAATCATTAGTTTACATTTAAATAAAGTTTTTGACTCCATAAACTGGTCCTATTTATTTAAGGCACTTGATAGCTATGGTTTTTCATCTGATTTTATAAATCTTTTAAGTAGACTATATGTAAATTCAATTTCATATGTCAAAATTGGGGCCTTCTTATCAGGTCCTCTTAAAATCTTTAGAGCAACCAAACAAGGATGTCTTCTATCCCCTTTATTATTTGCTTTATCTGTGGAACCTTTGGCCAATTTCATAAAAGAAAACTCTAAAATCAGAGATTTTAATGTTAATTCTAACTATAATTCAAAAATACAACTTTTTACGGACAATATTTTATTAACAATTGGATATATAAATTCTTCTATTGATCATATTAAACAATCACTTCAAACCTTTGAAATTATTTCTGGCCTAAAATTTTACCAAGAGAAAACAGAAACTTTAATATTGAATAAAAGGATAAATAGTAATTAAAAAATCATAGTAAATTTAACTGGTTAAATGACAAGCTTGAATACCTAGCGGTATCAATAAAATCATCTTGGAAAGAAACCATAAATACAAACTATAAAAAGTTGGTAGTCATGGTAAAAGAATATATAGATAGATGGAATAAAATGTTTTTTTTTCTTTAGAAGAAAAACTTGTCTTAATAAAGATGATCATTCTACCAAAAATGTTGTTCTTTTTTCAAACACTAATAGCTTCGCCCTCAATAAAATGAATAAAACAACTAAAGTCTATGTTGTTAAAATTATTATGGTTTCCACAAAAAACAAGAATTGCTTATATATGGCATTATAAAAATTGGGATTAGGGAGGAATATCATTTCTGAATTTAGAGCTATATGCAGATGCTATAACTCTTAAATTAGTAACACAATGGTTAAACCCTAATTATAAATCAAATTGGAAAAATCTTCACATTACTTCTCTCTTACAAATATAGATTCAAAATTAGAAATAAGTGCATTTTCAGAAAACATTAAAATCTTTCTAGTATTAAAAGATTATATTTATAACACAAATAAAAATGAAAAATTGCCCCCATTTCTTAAATATATATTAAGTAAATTTAAAAAAAAATCATTAAATAAAACATATCTGATGGAAAACTTTATTTTTTAATGTTTCCTATAGTATATACAAAGAAATGTATTGATTTGTTCAATGTACCCAAAATCAGAGATATGGAAAACAATGGTATAGTTTATTGGCATCAAGTTTTGATAAATCATAATATTCAAGAACCAAACAACCTTATAACCAGATATAATAAAAATAATAATAATTGGTTAAATATACAAATTTTCAGAGAATACATCAGAAATGAATTTAAAATACATCAAATGTCTAACATAGCATCTTTGCCTAAAATCCTACTACTTATATGTGAAATAAATATGTTAAATAGTAATAAAATCCTTTCAATATCAAAAATATATAAAACTCTAAAATTAGATCTGCAAATACCAAAAGGGTCGTTTTGGAGTTACTCTGAAAAAAAATCAATAATTCCAGCTTCTCAGAAAATGATAAAAAGTTAATACTTAAATGAATTAAATATGCAACAACATCTCCCTTTTCGGAAATTTTTTTATGGAAATTTATTCATAGAAGTTTTATCACCCCTCATAGAATTACAATAATCTCAAATAATGGTTTTAATAAATGCTGGAGGTGTGAAGAGACATTATGTGCAGACTGGGAACATATGTTTGTTAAATGTAAGAATGTAAACCAATACTGGTTAGAGCAAACAACAAAATGGACTATACTCACGGGGTAAATGCCTCATTGATAAAATTCAGCAAGAAAATCAAACCAAGACTCAGGATTACAACGAGACAACCAGGTTTTTGGCTGAAAATTTCAAATAGCATATATTCTTCAAACAGAAGGATTTATCCAAGTAACAACAAGTCCAGTCTGTGTAAAATTGACAACTCACAGTTAATTTATTTGAGTGACATAGATAGCCTAGTACCTACCTATGAACCCATATGATTGGATGGGTAATAGGATATTCACCCCGGGGATCATTTCTGTGGTTCTGCTTGACAGGGGCACAGGAAAATAATTTTCTTGGGTGGCGAAAGCTAGGGTACCTTTTTGGCTAGGCTTGTATAGGCCCTAGGGCCAATAACCTAGTACCTACCTATGAACCTATGAATCTATATAAAAACGATAAGCACTTTCGCTATATAGCTTCCTCAGACCTTGAACGTTTGAGGAAGCTATCTAGCAAAAGCACTTACCATTTTTATGTCACTCTAATACTGGTTAGAGTTTAAAGATTCTATAAAAGCATTGTGGTCAGATAAGTGCAAAATCTCAGATTCACTGTTATTATTTAATGCCCCGATACCTGCATGTATTCCAGATACTCAAGTACATCTTCTTTGGTCTTTGCTTGTGATAGCAAAAAAAGTTAACACAATAAATTGGAAATCTAAAAAGATTCTTTTATTTACGGATTTTATTGTATTAGCTAAGATTGTATGTCATAGGGAATTACAAACTCTATCTTGAAGAACTAATAGAATGACACATAAGAAAATATCTTAGTTAAAACTTAAAAAATGATTAGATAAAATGTAAATATAAAAGGTCATTACACGTGTTATGGGCATTGTATATTGTATACAGTTATTGTTGCATATATTGTTTTGAACTTGTTATATTAAAAGTAAAAATGTAATATAAAATTCAATAAAAATTGATTATAAAAAAAAAGACTCAGGAGAGAAGCATTGTAAGTTAGAATAGACACTTCCAGAGCTCCATTGTAGGGAATGGGTTAATGAAGATGAAGAACAGTAGGAGCAATATAGAACCTTTTGGAACATCTGTAATTAAGGGTGAGACAGCACAGATGGATAACCAAACCATAATTCAAAAAAGCTTATTGATGAAACCAAGTAGAGGGTTCTGAACTGGTACCTTTTGATAGCATATGGTTTATAAAGACTGAATGGTCAACAAGGTTGACGAAGGTGGTCAGGTTTATAAATACTGCATTGCTAAGGTTACAATTATTAATTATAAGCAATATCTTGACAGTTAATGTTCATAGGGCAGTTGTGCTATGATCTGTTAAAAAGTCATGTTGTTTCATGGAAAGAAAATTATAATACTTGGCATATTAATGAAATATGGTTATTTATAGTCTTTTCTAGAATAATTTCTACAGTAATTGAATTTGAAATGAAATGGATTAAAAGTGAGACGTGAGACATAGAAAGTTTAGACTGTATGAGTAAAGATTTAACTAAACCTGTTTTCAAAATACTGGGCATAATAGTTTGACTGGCATTAGGTTGCAAATATCTGCCTGAGCATCTGTATGAATTATTTTTAGTAGTTAAAAAAGCAGAGTAGTAGGTTATCTGAGCCTATGCAACATCACTAGGAATTTGGTCAAGCAGTGATTCTATATCTTTTGGCTTGTTTGTTTTAAAGTAGAAAAGTGGAGTATATGGGGAAGAAAAAAGAGAATGGCATCAAGGGGGGTAAAGTGAGAGTTGTGGTAGGTAACTAAATTCTTGAAGAAAGTCACAAGTGATGAGCAGGCCAGGTGTGCACTGAATAGAGTCAGAAGATGCAGTAATGGCAGAATGTTTACCATTTGTCAGGCAGGTGACTTCCTTTGAAAATTGTTTGGGTTTACCCATATCTGAGAGCAAACCTCCAACCCCTTAAATTTTATTATTCTCTGTTCAATGTCAGTGCACATCAGAGGCAGAGCAGTTGCTGGCAGGCAAAATAATGCTTGTTTTACTCTCCATCTTTGAGGTGTGCTAAATTGGAAACACCCAGAACCCTCTAAAAATGAAAATATAAATATTTTCTAAGAGTAAATGAGAAATGGACAAATGCCAAGTCAAGCAATTTAGCCCATATGAACTTAACATACTCTGTCTTTCTCTCAATCAGTTACCCTTAGTTAGGGATTGGTTGGATTAGAAAAAACAGTGATATACTAAGAGCCTACTCATTCAGTATGAAAGACAGCAATCTTAAATAGGAGATGATGAAGATGGTCTTTCCCCTGGGAAGACTATTATAGGTAGATCAGCTGCTCTGTCTGAAGAGTCATGTGGATTTTGGATGAAAGAAGGAGTTGCTGTGGATATAGCATGAATGCCTAACCAGAGCTTGCAGCTGTAACCTACAATAAACAGGTCTACTTGAGTAGACCAAAATTACACTTAATTGAATTTCTCTTACCCGAGATGACAACACCGAACATTTAATTCAATGAACATTCATATCACTGGAATTTTAGTCTGGGAAAAGAGGCAGTTGGTCAACATGGGGAAATTAATCCTTTTCCCCACTATACTGTGATCTCAAAGTTGGTATATTTAGTTAGAGGAGTATGGGAGGAGCTCCTCCTCCCACTTGGGTGGGTTTGACCTGCTCTGTGTGTTTTTTAAATGTTGGCCAACTACCTGTTTTCCCAGATTAAAATTCCAGTGATGTGAACATTCATTAAATTGAGCATTCGGTGTTGTAGTAAATGAAATTCGGGTAAGGGAACTTTCATTCATCTGATACAGATGCCAATAAACAGCCCTTTTGGTGGAAGACCTGTAATACACTAAGCTTCTATGAAATAAAACTGGTGGAGTTATTTTGAAGGACTGCAGTCTTTACATGTAAGATGGCGTAAATAGTGCAAAAGCCTTTGAAGTTAACTATTTGAATGATTTTTTCCCCATTAAGTAAGCATTTATTGGTTTTGTTTACACAGGCTGTTTGACTTAGAAATTGTCAATTTTTTTTTCTCACTTTTCCTCGTCTGCCAAGTGGTTTGAATATTTCATGTAGTTTCTGCTGAAAGTTATGAAACCAGACTTAAATTTCCTTCTTTGCCAGAATTTCTGAGTAACTGCTGTAACCTGCTGTAGGCTAACTTAGTTGGTAAGAGTACTTTTTCTCTGTTTTCTTTTTAAGATGCTTTTCATCCTATACCCAGAACCATGAAGGATTTGTTCAAAGCCTTACTATGGTGAAGGGTAAAGACCAATCTGATACATGTGCAGCTGCAATAATTGTGACACTAATATAATTATTACTCCCAGAAATGTTCATGCCTCACAAAACTGTAATAAGTCACAGTATGCTTTAATCCCCTCTTCTAGAGGGGACTTATTACATTGACTATGAAATCTTAAAATGAACTGTTATCTGGGCTGAGATAACTTCTGAAATGCAAGCTGTAGAGTTTCCCAGATGAACTTTTAATGCTGAAAAGCTAGTAAGACTGACTGCTTGATTTAAAACATGATTAGATCCTGAAAATATTAATAAAATGAAAATTTTGGGAAATTTAAAAGTGGACAGATTTTGAAAAAAGTGTGTATTGCAAATTAATCCCTAGAGCTCTGAATGTTAGTAACATTAGCAAAATGTTTATTGGTCAGTGACTCGTTGATTAAGAGTGAACTGTTTTCTTCTAAATCTTTTTTTTTCAATAATTTTTATTTTCATTTTTTCTTTTTTATAAAACACAATAATTTCCATTCTTACAGCATGACCATCAGTGAGTGTTATACATTGTAATCAATATAGTAACATGTAGGTCATGAAACATATCTATTTACACTATATACAAAGATGCTTTCTCATTCATAGGTTCATAGGTTCATACTAGGCTATCTGCCCTAAGGCATTTATAAGCCTAGCCAGAATGTGTTTGGCTTTCGCCACCCATTTTAAATTTATTTTGCTATGCCCTTTTTCGAGGTTAGTATACTGTGCCTCTGTCTAACAGTGACACAGAAGTGATACCTGGGGTAAACCTACGATCTCCCATGAACTCATCAAGATTCCTCTTGAAGAGAGTCAATGAGGGACTTTGCCTAACCTGGACTGGGATTTTATTCCAGAGTGAAGGGAGCCTCTGGGTTATGAATCTGTCCCTCCAGCATGTCCTATTTATTTCAGTGCTGAGGTTCAAGTCTCTCGAGTGCGTAGCTCGATGGGATTTGGATTTTCTGAGGTGCAGCATGTCCATTAATTCTGGGTTGGACATGGCTTTATATGTCAGGCACAGATCGCCTCTGAACAGGCAGTATGCCACTGAGTAGAGCTGGAGTTTCTTTAACCGGGCAGCATATGGAATCTGTTTGAGCCCTTTGATCCTCTTGGAGAGGTACTTTTGGGGTCTTCCCAGTTGCTGTAGGTGTCTGGTAAGGTACATCCCAAAAGGGGCATTGTACTCAATTATGGGCCTGATGAGGGATGAGTAAAGAGGCACAATGACCTCCCCTGATCTACATGTGAATCCCTTCATGATTAGGTGGGCTATATAAAATGTTTTTCTAACCACTTTGGCCACGTGGTTGTCAAATGAGAGATTGCTATCAACTTGGGTCCCCAGGTCACTAATTACTTCTTCTGTACTTAATGGATTACAACCTATGTGGTAATTTGTGGGCACTTTGTTTTTGCCAAAGGGGATGACTATACACTTTTTGGCATTTAGCTTGAGGCCATGGCTCTGGCACCAGTTGTCTGTTTGTATGAGGCCCTTTTGGAGGATGCTTGTGTTGGCTGGAGAGTCGATTATGGTGCCCAGTTTGCAGTCATCTGCGAACTTGGTCAGCCACAGTCCTTCCGTGTTGGCCTGCTCCTCCGAGAAATATATACCGAACAAGAGAGGTCCGAGGACTGAGCCTTGTGGGACACCACTTGTAACTGGTTTGGAGTCTGACATGGCTCCAGCAATTCTAACCATGTGGGTTCTGTCCTTGAGCCAGTTTGCAATCCATCTAGTGACATAGGGGTTTATATTTAAGCTGGTGAGCTTATCTATAATGCCCGAGTGGGGTATTGCATCGAAGGCTTTTGCAAGGTCCAGGTAGGCTGTGTGGACCACCTTCCCCTCGTCAATGGCCTTGGTGACTGTTTCAAAGAAATCAACCAGGTTTAAGAGGCAGGATCTGCCGTTATCAAAGCCGAACTGGGTAGGATCCAGTGTCTGTAGGTCCCCAATATCTTTATTTATGAGGTCCATGATGATCCTTTCCATAGCTTTGCAGACCAAGCTAGTCAGGCTTATGGGGCGATAGTTTCCAGGATCCGTTAAGGCACCACCTTTATGGAGAGGGACCACTGTTGCTGTACGCCACTCTTTGGGCACATATCTTGTAGTAAGGCTGAGATTGAACAGTAGTTTTATGTTTGGGTTTAGCTCTTCTTGGAGTTCATGTAGGACACAGCCCGGGACACCGTCTGGTCCCATTGATGCTGTGTTTTTTACTTTGGAGAGGGCGGCTCTTACCTGAGCATCTGAGATGTCAGGGGGGCAGCACTCTGCTAGGATAGATATTTGCCCTTTTGGTGAGGAGGGCGGAGAGAAGTTTGCGCTGAACCTGTCAGCTAGGATGTTGGCAATGTCTGTGGGTTCGGTGTATTTTTTGTCATTTTGGACTAATTCTGAGCATATCTGGGAATTACCACCCAGGTTCCTAACATAACTAAAGAAAGCCTTGTGATTATCCTTAGTGTCCTATGCAATTTTTCTCTCGATGCTGGCCTTAGACAATTTTATGAGAGCCCGTAGTTTTTTGCTAATACTGATCAGTGATGCTTTCCCTTTTTGGGATTTTGTTCTATCATTTAGTAGCTTCCTCCTTCTATTGTATAGTTTGTTTATGGCTGGGGTCCATCAGACAAGACGTCTGCCTTTGGAGGATTGGGTCTTGGTTTTATTTGGGATCACATGATCCATGCATTCCTGAAGGTGTTCATAGAATGTGTTTATAAAGGATTCTGCAGTCTGGGCCGTATTTTCCACAGGCCCGGGGGCTTTGAAGGATTCCACCTCAGTTTTGAGGAGTATGAAATTTGCTTTAGAGAAGTTTTTCACTGTGGTTTTCTGGGCAGGGGGTGGGGTCAGGATGTGAATATCCAGTGAGATTAGTTTATGGTCTGATCTTACCAGTGAGGGATACACTTCTGGCCTGGAGCATAGAGTCCCCATGTTGGTGATGATCAGGTCCAGTATGTTTTCCCCCCTTGTGGGAGTGGTAACAAGTTTTTCCATAGCATTTGAGTTTCTAAATTCTAGGAACCTTTGGGCTAGGGTGTTGGAGCTAGAGTAATGCTCCCAGTCTATGTTTGGGTAGTTGAAGTCGCCCAATATAATGGTGTTTGGAGAGACCAATTTCATTTTTATAAAATTCAATTTCATTTTTATAAAAACAGCACATCAATAAGGATTTCAGGTCCATAGTTTGACTGTGTGATCATGTGTATATTTCTAGGTTCCTTTGTACCTTGTTACTATGTAGTATGTATGATGTTTTATGCTAATATGATTTTAAAGGTTTGTTCCCAAATTTCTCGGGCTTTCATATATTTGTTTCTTTTATCCATTACTATTTTATGGGCTAAAAGATGTTTTATAGTTATTTTTTTTTAATCCCTCCCAAGATATATTTGTAGGGTCTAACCATTTGAGAGCTATGTATAGCATCATTAATAAAAAAAAATATTATAAGTATATTCGCTTGTTTTCCTGATATGTTAGATGGGTGAATATGTAGAAGGGTAAATTCCCATGTTAGTGTTGATGTTTGATATCCCATATTTTGCAGTTGTATCTTGAGGGAATTCCAGAGTTTCTACACATATTTGCAACTCCAAAATATATGCATTAGGTCTGCTACCTGGTCCTTACAGTGTGGGCAGTATGGTGATTTGGATGCATTTAATTTGTGGAGTATCTCGGGTGTGAAATATGCATTATTATTTATCATGAGCTGCATGTTTGACAGTTTTTTAAGGGGTATACTTTTCAGCGTTAGATTGATTGCATGACATATTTACTGGTCATCTATGGATGGTTTTAATTTTCTCCAATAGTTAGAGAAAAGTAGGTCTTTCTGAAATTTGATTTCAGCAATCATTTTATATGAGTTAGATATTGTTTTCCTTGTTGTAAGAATAGTCTTCCAAAGCAGAGTACAGTTTTCCATGTCACTATTAAGTATAGTAAAGTTTTGGAGGTAGCTGGAACACAACTCTTTGATTTGTCTTAGAATTATTATATATGATTTGGGTAGATTTAAGTTACTTCTCATTTCTTGGGTTGTACAGTTACGGTATGGGTAGATATCTTGGATTATTTTGTCTTCTAATCAAGGAAAAGAGTCAAGGTCTAGCATCTAGTTATTTATTTTTAGATTTGTTTTTTTATGGAGGGATTTTATGTTACCATAGCCTGCCCAAGGTTTAAGGAATGAAAGAGTTTTCGTGTTATATTTATAGAGTGTTTTAAGGGATCTGTAATATTACATGTTTGTAAATTTT
Organism: Protopterus annectens; assembly: GCF_019279795.1. Classification (NCBI taxonomy): domain Eukaryota; kingdom Metazoa; phylum Chordata; order Ceratodontiformes; family Protopteridae; genus Protopterus; species Protopterus annectens. Next base: position 827,168,875 of record NC_056729.1, on the reverse strand, counting down.
ATTTATTTTTATTTTACATTTCTTGACCGGGCTAGTCCCACTGAACATATGTCCATTTTAAAAAGGGAACAACTTTGGGATTGATGCTTAGTGCTTTAATGTATCTATAGAATATTGTCACCCAAGAAGGTGACCAAGTTTTCATTGTCGGGTTATGTTCTGCTATTCTCAATATTCTGTTAGTGTTGATAATAGAGTAATAAGTTTTAAAATCTGTCAGGTTCAGACCCCCTTTGCTCTTGGGAAGTGTTAGTTTCTGATACGAGATTCTGTTTTTTGGGGTTCCTATATGAATTTTGCTAGGAAGGTATGAATTTGTTTGAAAAATTTGTTATGTATAGTTATCTGTGATGTCATGAATATATATGCTAGTCTATGTAAAATGTTCATTTTGATTATTGATACTTTGGCCAGAAATGGTAGCTTAAGGTTATTCCATCTTTTACAGTCTTGTTTTATGCTTTGCCATTTAAGAGTTATGTTATGCTGGTAGAATTCCTTGTTGCTCTGGAAAATAGTAATTCCCAGATATTTTGTTTCTTCTTTAATTTTTGTTGTCTCTGCAGCTGCAGTGGTGCAGTGGTTAGCATTGCTGCCTCATAGCAAGAGATTCCCTGGTTCGATCGTCAGCTGGGGTGCCTTCTATGTGGACTCTGCATGTCCTCCCTGTGGTCGCATGGGTTTCCACCAGGTGCTACAGTTGCATCCTAAAGACATGCTGTAGGTGGATTGGACAGTATAAATTGGCCTTAGGCGTGACTGCATGCATGTGTGTGTGCCTTCTGTGGAAGATTGGGCACCGGCCTGGTAACTCAACACCGTAAAACTCCACTGCCATTCATGAGCAGACATGTGATCCACTATGGTGACCCCTAACTGGGAAAAAGCTGAAAGAAGAAGTGGTATTAATGAGATAAGTTTGGGGGACCTTAAGGGGAAGATATTAGTTTTATTGAGGTTTAATTTGTAGTTAGACATGACTGAAAATTGTTCAATTGCAGTTATTATTTTGGTTATGTCTGAGTTTGGTGTAGTGAAGTACATGTTCAGATCATCTGCGAAGGTGGTGAGATATACTTTGAAGTTGTGAGTTGTGGGGGGATTATGTTATGTGTTTTGTTTAATATAAAGAAACGGGTTCTAGGTATAGGTTGAATAGAAAGGGTGATAGGGCGATAACAGACATCCTTGTCTTATTCTGTTTTTTATCATAATTCTATTTGACCATGTTTTAATTATATATAGGGATGTGTATGGATTGCTATAGAGAATTTGGATGATCTGAATGAAATTGATAGGTATGTCAAAATAAGGTAACGTTTGAAGTAAAAATTCTAGGCTGACCCTGTCAAATACCTTGTGGGCATCTACTACCATTGCATAGATATTAATACTTCTCTGATTTGCAAAAGATATTAATGCATCCAGTGTTAGAGTGTTGTCATTGGTATGTCTTTATGGTGTGAACCCAGACTGCTCTGGAGAAATTATTTTCCTCTATCAGGTTTTTTAATCTATTTGTGAGTATTGCGATCAGAATCTTTGTATCTATATTTAAAAGGGAGATGGGTCAATAACTATCTGGATTTTTATGGTCTGCATGTTCTTTTAGTATGAAAATAGTTTTGGAGGCATTGACGTGAATATCATTTATGTTGTTATTTATTATATAGTTCAGCACATAGTATAATCGTTTAGCAATTAGGGGAGAGAAAGTTTTATAAATTATGATGCAAGTCCATCTGGTCCTGGGGCCTTATGTGACTTTAAATGTTTGTTTTGCTTATCTCTTTGATGGAAATAGGTTCCATTAATTTTTTTGTTGATCTAAATCTAGTTTAGGGAATTTTAGTTTTTGAAGAAAACACTATCTTCCTTAGAGGTTTGTAATGTTTGTTCTCCATAGATTTGAGAGTACATTTGCTCAAATACTTTGATAATTTCTTCATTTCTTGTGTAGATTTTGTCCTTGTATTTTATTTTGGATATATTTGAGGTGGTTTTGTGTTGAGAGATGATTCTGGACAAGGCTTTGGATGGTATTTGGGCTTCCTCTGCATAATTAGCTAACATTCTTACCTCATAAAATGACAGATTCTGGTTTCTAACATATAGAGGTCTCTTTGTAGTTTTAGGAGATCAACTTCAGTTTCGCTATTAGGGTTATTTAGTAGTTCTCTTTCCAGTTGTTCTATTTTCCCTTTCAATGTATATTCCTCGTTTAGTTGTATTTTTTATAATATGCTGCTTTTGTGATGAATGTTCTTTTGATTTGTGATTTGGCTGCAGCCCCTTCTATGTCTACTGGGGCTTGGGATCTGGAGATATTTGCATGGGTTGTCTTTAATATTTCTTCAACTTCTTTTATTACATCTGTTTTGATGAGCAGGTTAGGATTCAATGACCATTTATGACCTTTATTAGCCAAGTACAGTTTTTTTGTCCCAGATGATAAACAATGTGACTTTGGAATGATCCGAGAAAAATCTAATGTGTATAACTATTGTTGGATCCATGTTAATGAGTATGTCGGAGACTAAAAATAACTCTATTCTTGACCACATTTTGTGGCACTGCGAATAGAATGTGAATTTCCCAGATTTATTCTCATCATTCCCATATTTAAAAGGGTCATATAGTTTAAAGTCTTGTTTAAGTTCATTTAGAGCTATTGTGGCTTGTTTATTATGTGTTTTAATCGGGTTAGATTTGTCTTTTTCTGGGTTTTGATATGTGTTCCAGTCACTCCCAGTTATTAGGTACTGATCTTTAAGTTGGTTTAGAATTGGGTAAAGTGACATAAAAAAGTGATGTTGGTTACTACAGGGTGCATATAGATTAAGCACCATTATAGGTTTTGGTAATCCTGAGTTAGTAAATGTTATGTAACACCATCTTCCCTCTTTGTCCATCTTAGTCTCAAGTATCTTGTCTTGGAATTGATTTTTAATTATTATGTCAACCCCAGCACTGTTTGTTTTACTCCTGTTGCTATAATTTGTCTTATCCATTTATCACCAATTTCTGTCCATTGTTCTGTCGTTAAGTGTGTTTCTTGTATTAATATACGATTGGCTTTGGTTTTCAGGGTAAGATGCAAATATAGTTTTCTTTTTCTTTATTTTGGAGTCCTTTAACATTCAATGTCTCTATTTCCCACATTTATTTGTTGAGTATGTTTGTTCTACGTGACTTGTATGTTAGTTTGGTTTTGTGGTCTTTGTATGGGATGTTGATATGTGTTTTTGGAAAGCATCTAACTATTCCCGTCCCTACCCTGTGCCTACCCACTGTACCCCTGTACCAGGAATAAAAGGGGGAATAAAGTGAGAAATTAACATATACTTTTAGTTTCCCTCTGATCTTTGGTTGTGTTTTTTCTTTGTGTGTAGGTTGAAAGCATGTTAGCCCTCTTACTTTACTATATACACTATGGACAAAGCTTAAAAAACTAGTTCCCTAAACAAGCACTGCTGTGAAATATCCCTAGTCTCTTCCTTAAAACTATTATACAATTATAGTGTTATGGTTACAGCACAGAACTTATAGCTTTTTAGCATGCAGCTTATTCCTTCTAATAATGCATTTTAAACAACATGTTAGAATTCAAATCCTCAGTTAGCTATATCAAGATATACAACAATGTGGCACAGATTTTGAGCCAGACTTGTCTTGTTTACATTTTCCTTTTCCTTATTCTTCTCTTACCTTACCCTCTCCTTTAAACAGTTTTTCTCCCCTACTTCAGTGCCTATACAGACTTATGTGGCAATCTATAGCAAATTTCAGGAAAAAAAAAACGTTATTGACACCTATAATCAGAAGTAGGAAAATGAGGGGAAGAGAGAGAGAGAGAGAGAGAAAAAAGTAAACCTTAGCCAGGTATATATTCTGACAAAGCCTACATATTTAGATTATGTTTATGTTTCCAGCAGTCAGATAGTTTATATTTGTGTGTTCTTATATTTTCCTTTTTTAAAATGCATTTACACTTTATTTAACTTTATTCAAGTCAAACATCATTATTTCTGTCATACATCCTTATGATAGGGTGGTTCTGACAGTCTCTCATGTAGTAATAAAGTCTGGATTGTTTATGAGAAGTCTTAGTAAGAGATTCACAGTCTTATTGGTTGTTTTGGTAAAAATCATGCCTTATTCTTCAGATTCTTGCTTTGCAGGTTTCTCGTCGTCTTTAAGTCTGGTTTACCTTATTAGCCTGTTTAGGTCGCTTTATGGGTGTCTATGGCAAGATTAACTTCTTAAACTTGCTTCATCTTCATTCCAGGTAATTTTTAGTTTGTAGTGGAGCCCTTGAGATTGAAGGGGGAATGATTATGCATGCCAAAGTCCCAGGAGGTGGTTCCTTACTATAAATCGTGCATTGGAAATGACAGTTGAATTTTGGTTCCTACCCATTTTTTTGTTCCCTTTCCTATGTTCCTCATGGCTCCATTAATTGATTTAAGGGCCTAGGCAATAAGGGGAAGCTGTCAGGGTTGAATTCCATCCAAAATGGTCGTGAGTCAGTCCGTGTTTCACTCAAGGGATGCCTGCAACTTTTTTGTTGTTTTATTTTGTTTCTGTTGGTGAAATCTGCTTGAAAACAGATAGGGGAGATGTACTTTACTGGCTCACCTTCAGCTTCTCACAGGAGTGGGCATGGTACAGATGATTGCTGAGCAAACCTGAATATGAAATAAGGCATGATTGGCATGCCATGCATATTAGCCACTGACATCATGCATACAATCCAACAGCCCACACGCTTGCTAACAATTATTAAAACAAGTTCATCAGAACGTTCCATACTAAAGGCTGCCTAACTCAGCTGCTCATCTACATTATTGTGTCATGCAGTATTACACTACTCCAGCTAGTGCTAATGGAAGGCAGTGGGTCCTGTGTAAGCCAGAGTCGGTATATCCAAGTGGCAGGGGTGTGGGGAGGTGCAGCACCCCCACAGGGGTGCAGGGGGCTTGCCCCTGCAAAAGCAAAGGGAAAACATGTAATTGCTGTTTCTCCTACAAGGCAAGACGTGAAAATCTCGTTAAATTATTCACACCTTTGACGTTCTTTTCTGGCTGGAAAACCATGTTGTGTTGGTTATTCATGAGAACAGCGACACATCAACCAGCTGGGGCTGGGTTTGGGCGGCGCTTGCTACTGCACATCTGATGACCCAGTCAAGTAAAATATAGCCCAGATAGGAATGCCTCTTTTGCTTCTTTGGGGTTAGCAAACATGTATTTAACCTCTTTAACATTGAAAATTAATTGATTTGGATATTTCATCTGGAATTTTCTTTTCTTTTCTATCAGAAACCTGCAATTTGGAGACAGAAGTTGCCTTGCTTGTCTTATCTGTATGGGAAGGTCCTGAGCAAAGGAAATGTTATTATTATTCCAGGTGATGTACCTTTCTTCTTGGCTTCAAAAAGGATTTTATTTACATCTTGTTAGTTTAATATTTTAATATAAACAGGTCTTAGTCTCAGTGATCATTGTGTTTCTCTCAGAGCTCTGTGGGCTGTCTCTATTACCACTTGCTGAGTTTCTTCAGGGTCATCCAGTGGGGATTTTATTATGAGTTTGATAGTTGGTACTAGATTATTATGTGACACAGTTTTAGGGATTCTTCTGATGATAATGCTGTTTTTTGTGACCTTGCCTCAAGGTCTATTATTTTTGTTTGTAGACTGCAGATCTTTGTCATGGAAATCAGTTCTTTGAGCAATAGAGTCTATTTTTATTTCATTTTCTAGAATTTGTGCCTCAGATTTTTCCAGTCTAGTTAGTATTTGGTTAAACAAATCACCAAATGTTTGAAATTGTAAATATAGTTCCTGTATTGCTTGCTGAATATGTAATAAAGCAGTTTTAATGTTGTCCAGGTTAGCTGGCTGGTCTGCCTTGGTTTTGCCTGTAGATTTAGTATTGTCTGATTGTTTATTTGTCCTTAGTCTTTTTGGAGTTGTATCTTTATTTGATGAGGCTAGTACCAAGAATTTGGTTTTAGTTTTTACAGTGTCCATATTATTTTCTTCTTTTGACATCCTGCTGCTTGGTACTTTTTCAGACTTTGTATATGAGTGCAGGGCCTCAGTACCACATGGCTTCAGTTGTTTCTAAGATCTTCAATAATCCTGTTGTTTTTAAAAGGATTCTGCTGCTATTTTTTTCTTCCTTTGATTGCTATTTGTTATCTAGAACAGATGTTCAGTCTTATTTCTGCATGTTTTATTCTGTAATGTCATCTGGGTTTATTATAATCCAGGGTATTTCAGAGAGCTAGGTGTTAGCAGTGCTCACAGAACAGCAGCCATCTTGAACTCCCCACTGTTTTCTTCTAAATCTAAACTTACAGTTTGAAATGTAGAGATATCTGGGAATCAAAAAGTTTTAAGTAATGACATAACTTATTTCAAATGTGGAAGGAGGAGTCACATAACCAGATTCTGTTTAAAGGCGTAACCTCTCTACACCAAACAGTCACTATTCAGCAAGAAAGACCATCAGATTTTAGAAACCGAGAAGTGCATTTGCATTCCAAGTTCTCTGTGAAAACAAAACTAAGCTCTGAAGCTCTGTGTAAAGGTATAACCTTCCTATTCAAAATTATCACTACTCAGCAAGAAAGACTATCAGATTGTAATAACATTTAGGGTGTGGGAGTTATACACCTATACAGGGAAAAACTAGATTTTCCATCCTTTAAAAATGCTTATTTTTGCAGATACAAGGCCTGAAAAGCATGGCATGCCAACAAATCCCAGGAAAAAAACTTCTACATCACAGACAGATAAGAAATAAAAACAAACACAGTACAAGGCTTGACAAAAAAAAAAAAAAAAACTCCAGTACTTTAACTTACAACAAGCACACCAAAATAATCCTAAAAAATTGTGGTCATCTGTCCACAGTCTACTAAATCAAGGCCAAAGTCAACAACACTCTCCCTCTCCAGAAGACACTTCATCAACAGTTGTTAATATATTTAACAAATAGTTTCTTTAAACTCTAGCCTCACTTATCGAAGACAACCCTGCCATCAAACCAACATTCCACCAACAAAACCCCATGGAAGGTCACTTCTGACTCAAACCGGTTCCTACCTCCACCATAAAAAAATTTCTTCTAAAATTAAAAACTGCAAGCTCTGCTGCAGACAACTTTCTCCTTGAATTCCATAAAAACTGCAGCCGAAGCTCTGTCATATCCAGTAGAGTGTTGGGCTCAGCTATCTCGACTCATTCTTTCAATCTTCCAGTCACTGCGAGAGTCCTCAACTCCCACCTTTCTTTTTGAAAATTAACCATAATTACATCATCATAACAAACCACTCTTATTGAATTCACTCTTCATTTTATCTCCTTCTACATCTTATGTTTTTTTTTTATTTTTTTGTTTCTATAGACGACATAGAAACTTACTCTCTCCTGTGTTCTTCCCAGCCTTTAACTCCTCCCTTGTTTCTCACTCTTTGTTCTTCTCTGCAATTTTCCCTCCATACTTTACTTATCCAATGTCCTCACACCCAACCAGCAGTTACTCCATCCTTCTCCAATTAGCTCATGTATCTTTGCTGCACTCCTACCCCGATGCCTTGGCATGCACTCTTAAAGTGGAAGATCCACAGCCATATTTATCCATCCAGGAAACACCCCTTAAAGGAATACTGCTTTCCTCACTCATTCTCTATATCTTAAAGCCTGTGCTACAGTTATTTTACATTATTAATCCCTGTAGCTATGACTTACATGCATTCGCCTGCTGATATCAATTATTTCCCTTCAATCCTCATATAAAAATGAGCAGCAATCACCTGACTACCACTGTTTCCATATATCAGACTACATCAATACCCACACACATACCACCTACACTTACTCTAGTAAGTATTCGCATCATATCATACCCATACCAACACGCTTACATGCATCAAACATATCATGGTCCCAAAACTAATCTCTAATTTTGGTAGAAAAACCCAGTTATGCCTAAACTTACACATTCTAAAAACACTATACAAGTTCAGTCACATTGTCATTTTACTTTTGCTAAGAGGGAACATTAGACACAATCCAGGACCACTTAACAATCATGCCTCAACTCAAACCAGTAAACAGCATCATATTAACTCCTCCCTCTACAACACGCACAGTATCAAGAACAAAAGTGACCAAATTAATGCCTTTATCACATAACATAATCTTGACATTATAGCTATTATAGAAACAGGGCTTAAACCTGACACCTTTTGTCTTCACCACATCATACCAAACTATTCATACCTGCATGACTTTAGACCAGGCAAAAAACCTATGGGAGGAGCATTAATTCTCTTCAAAGACAACCTTAACCCCAGAATCTTTGCACAAGCTAACAGCAGGTCCTTTTAAACGTTCAAACAAATGACCAAAACCCCCTTGTTATAGCCAGTGTATACCTACCTCCACCAGTCTCACTACCAAAATTCAATTCTCTCATCTAACAAATATATGCCAAAGCTCCAAAAATCTGTAACCTAATCATTTTGGAGACTTCAGCCTTAATTACTTTGGACAAAAAGCCATTGATTTGTTAGAAATCCTGACCATCTTAAGTCTTTTCCAAATCTAATCTGAAGCCACTAGACCAAACTTTAAATCCAAAAGGCACACCTTACTAGATCTTGTAATAACTAATAATCCTACAATGATATCCATGTACACTGTACATGCACTCTTCTTCAGTAATCACTATCCCATAACTTTCTCAGTACATAATGCAACATTAAAATATAAACAAATGCTTATCACCATCAGATCCCAAGCCATTCGGAATATCATTAATCTTGAAAAACGGCTCTATAGTATAACATCAAAGTTTCAAAACTTCAAATGTTCTAATAACCCCTATTCAGCAAAAGCTGAAAACATTGAACATACAGAACAGCAAATTTTTTTCCTAGGGAAAAAATTTGTTGTTCCAAAACACATACACACAACTCAAGCACACCAAACAAACAGCAATCCACACACATACCCTAAAATCTTACACCTAATCATACACTAAACTATACACACACACACCACTAACTATCCACTTACCTTAACCCAAACCCTAACCCTTAGTTCCATCACTATCGCACACCCACCTCACCCACTCCCTAACCCTAACTCACCTACCCCGCCCTAACCCTCACATCCACACAATCGCACACTTACCTGACCCGCGCCCTAACCCTAACTCACCTAACCCACCCTAACCCTCACGTCCACACAATCGCACACATACCTAACTCACACCCTAACCCTAACTAACCTAACCCGCACTCAATTGCACACTTACCTGAACCCGATCCATAACTTTCCACCACAGCACTGAAAATACCGAAGCAACTGAAATGGACAACTGAATTATTTCCCTAGGAAAACATTTGGTTTTCTGTTGCTTAGATATTTTCAGCTTTCGCTGAATAGGGGTTGATATTAGAACATTCAAAGTTTTAAAACTTTGATGTTCTAATATAGACCCTTAAAAAACACTTTGACACTCTTGATTGGTTACTGCCTTTAAAAGATCCCAATGAAGCAGATAACAACCTTACCAATACCCTATTGTACTTGCAAAGAAAATTATTTCCCTTAGTAGAAAGGCTATTTCAACCTCATAAACATGACTGGGTATCTAATGAACTCTAACACCTTTTCAAATTATGGTATGAAGCATGGCACAATTAGAAATGTAACTACTCCATGGATTTTTCAGATAAATATACCTTACTATGCAACCTACCAAGCAATCTATATGCAGATACAAAACAAACACTAACAAAACAAAAATATCTCACTTTTAGACAAACCTAAATGATTCTATAGAGAAATCACATGTCAAATGGTTGAAAAATTTAATAGAACTCCACTCCCCTGAACCCCTCTAACACCACCACTACATACAAACTTTCATGCATTGGACTCCTCAATGTGTTTAGTGACCTGCTACACATCAAAAACATAAACTTATCATCACAGCCAACCTCTCTCCCCTTTACACTCCACTGTTCCACTTCACAAAGATTAGAACCTAAGAGACTAAAATGCAGTAGGACCAAATACAAATAGATACTTCCCCAGGCTCAGATAACCTACCCCATTGGTTCATTCCCCTCTGTAAGGACTTCATCTCCCACCCTCTCACTAACATACACAACCTCTGCTTAATTAATAAGATCATGCCTCAGAGATGCACAACAGTGGTAGTCACTTCTTTTACAAAACTAACCAATTCAACTACTGCTTTACAATTTCATTCTGTCCCAATACTTCCCATATTAGGTAAAATACTAGGAAAAATATCTACAACTAAATTACTACATATTTACATCAATACCATCTTCTGTCCAAGAAGCAACATAGGTTTTGCTCAGGACACAGCACCATAACAGCTATTTGCTCACTCACAGATGGCATCCTATCCATATGGACAAAGGCAACCCAACAAGCACTGTCTTTATTGACCTCACAAAAGCCTTTGATTCAATTGACTATAACTTACCATTTGACTAATTAATTGAAATAGGTACTAGTAATGATGCAGAACCTTGGTTTGTTGACTTTATCACCAATAAAGTCAGTGATAGCTCAGCTTTGGCCGGCGCTAAGAACTTGCTGTATTCAACTGGACGTATAAGAGAATTTAAGTACCTTTATCTGCACTTTTTTTTTTTAAAAAAATACAGTATTTAAATTGCTTTTAACTGTGTGTTGCAGGAATATTAACTGAACTGTAAGTTAGTCAGTGTTTGCTGAATTTTTTTATTTGCTAGTAATTACAGATTACCTAAATGATTCTATAGAGAAATCACATGTCAAATGGTTGAAAAATTTAATAGAACTCCACTCCCCTGAACCCCTCTAACACCACCACTACAGCCACATTCTTTGATTTCCTGTCCTTGCCTATTTAAGTGGTACAGTGTGAAATATTTTCTGCTTAAAAACCTCAGCTTTGGCTGGCTAAGAACTTGTTGTATTCAACTGGATGTATAAGAGAATTTAAGTACCTTTATCTGCACTTTTTTTTTCAAAAAAATACAGTATTTAAATTGATTTTAACTGTGTGTTGCAGGAATATTAACTGAACTGGAAGTTAGTCAGTGTTTGCTGAATTTTGTTATTTGCTAGTAATTACAGGTGTGGGGTAGCCACATTCTTTGATTTCCTGTCCTTGCCTATTTAAGTGGTACAGTGTGAAATATTTTCTGCTTAAAAACCTCAGCTTTGGCCGGCTAAGAACTTGCTGCATTCAACTGGACATATAAGAGAATTTAAGTACCTTTATCTGCACTTTTTTTCAAAAAAATGCAGTATTTAAATTGATTTTAACTGTGTGTTGCAGGAATATTAACTGAACTGGAAGTTAGTCAGTGTTTGCTGAATTTTGTTATTTGCTAGTAATTACAGGTGTAGGGGTAGCCACATTCTTTGATTTCCTATCCTTGCCTATTTAAGTGGTACAGTGTGAAATATTTTCTGCTTAAAAACCTCAGCTTTGGCCGGCTAAGAACTTGCTGTATTCAACTGGACGTATAAGAGAATTTAAGTACCTTTATCTGCACTTTTTTCCCCCAAAAAATACAGTATTTAAATTGATTTTAACTGTGTGTTGCAGGAATATTAACTGAACTGGAAGTTTTGACTCTGCTCTTCAGTTAGTCCCACCCACCCTCCCTGTTTTTGTTTTGGTGTTAATCTTAGTGGCCTTGAAACTGCCCGCCCCTCTTGTAAATTTGTGTTTGGATACTCCCATCTCATTTGCTCACTCAACTGAGTGCAGTGAGATCATATTCTGATTTCAGGCACCCCTGCTGTGTACAAAGAGAGCATCTGGGAAACAGAAAAAAAAAATTAAGCTTGTTTCCTGCCTTTCCTGTTAAGTGGTATAGACTATTTGTAGGCTTCTGAGCCCCCAAGACCTTTTGTGTTGGAGGGAAGCCTTCTAGCTTAGTTTTTTTTCTTATAAATAGCCAGTTTTCTAGTTTCAGCACTCAAATCTGTTTCTTTGATCTCAGCACTTGTTCAGAAAAAAAAAATTCATCTGCTTTTACTGTACTTGTGTTTCTACCTACTTTATTTTACTTTTGCATCATATTAAAAGTACTCAATTGTATTTATTACTGCTTGGTGTAACTCATTCTAAGCCTTTTGGTTTAAACACTTGGGCTTCAGACCAGTTGATTTGCACTGAGAGGGTTTGTGGTCTGCACTGTAGTGGCAGAACAGGTAGCTTACATCCTTCTAGGTTGGGAACTGCTGATTGAGGGCTCAGTGTCTGTTATTCTAAAAGTGTATTAATTCTGGTTTAAGCACTTGAGCTTTCAGGCCAGTTATTTTACATTAAGAGGGTTCGTGGTCTGCACTCTTGTGGGAGGAGAGGCTGGACTCTGCCCTTCTGAGCTGGGAATTTCAGGTTAAAGACTTATAGTGCATGCATATCTGAAATGCTTCTTACTGAAGTTGGTGCGCCTTGTTTGCTGTGGCATAGACTGGATTCAGGCCTGCTGGATCTAGCTTTGTTTGTGTAACTTGAGCACTAATCCAGGCATTCTCTAAAGTATTCAATTGTATTTATTACTGCTTGGTAGTAACTTGATTAAAGTGTAGCTATCATTCTAAGTCTTTTGGATTAAGCACTTGGGCTTCAGACCAGTTGTTTTACATTAGGAAGGTTTGTGGCATGCACTGTGGTGGCAGGACAGGTAGCGTTCATCCTTCTAAGTTGGGAACTGCTGATTGAGAGCCCAGTGTCTGTTATTCTTAAAGTATATTAGTTCTGGTTTAGGCACTTGGGCTTCAGGCCAGTTATTTTACATTAAGAAGGTTTGTGGTCTGCACTCTTGTGGGAGAAGAGGATGGACTCTGCCCTTCTGAGCTGGGAATTTCTGGTTAAAGGTTTATAGTGCCTGAATATTTGAACTGTATCTTACTGAAATTGGTACACCTTGTTTGCTGTAGAATAGACTAGATCCAGGCCTGCTGAATCTAGATTTGTTTATATGCTTGTTGTTTGTTTGCTTGTTATTTCCCTGGAACGCTAATTCCACCTAATACGTGGCTTCTCAGTGCTTCTGTGGATCAATAGTGATATCTGCATTGCTTACTGTACTTATTTCCTTGTTTCACTTGAAAGAAAGTTACTGTTTGTCATTTTTGCATTTAAGTTACCTGTAACACATTGCTCTTAAGTTACCTGGCACTTGCGTGCTAAAGCAATTATATAAGTCAGCACTAAAAATTAAAAGCACTACACCCTTACTCCCCACTGGCCCTTGTTTTCAATTATTAAGGAATTCCCAATATTATTCTAGCATGTCCAAAGGTCAGTTGTCAATCTCCTCTCTGGTCCAGCTGGTGAATCTGGGAATCTTGAGGCAATGTTACAACTGCCTCATGTACACACACAACCCTCTCTTCCTCCCAACAAATTCCAACACATGTGAGAGATGCAACCATATAGCCAAACTGGAGGCTAAGCTCCCTCAACTCAGTACTGGCATAACCAGTCAGGAGGAGAAGGAAACCACACTCACTACAATTCCAGTCTCACATAGACCTACCACGACAGCAAACCAAACACATAATCACACAAAAACATACTCAGAGGCTCTAAATAAAGATCTGCCTAAGCAGCAGAGATCTCCAAAGCAGACACCCAAGCAACCGCTACCCCAAAACAAAACACGTGCAACACATATCTCACAAAGCTAGATTGCCGAACAGTCACAGCCCTTAAGACTAAACACACCTGATACACTTGTAATAGGTGACTCTATCGTCAGGCACACTGACGTCCCGCTCACCAGGCTGAACAAGGAGAGGGTCACAGTGAGCAGCCTGTCGGGCGCTAGGATCCGCCACATAACACAAGCACTCAGGTCACTCCAAGGCAAGTACAAATATGACTCAGTCATTGTCCATGCTGGTGTGAATGACCTGAGATGTACCTCCCTGGACTACATGAAAAGAGACATAAAGGAGCTCTCTGAGCATGTAGCCCAGGCCGGTATGACCCTGACCTTGAGTAGCATCTTACCCTCACCAAGAATGATACCACAATATGAAGACAAGATGATCAATTTCAACAATTGCCTTAAGTACTGGTGTCATTCAAAGGGGATCCAATGCCTGTCAGCTTGGGATGATATGCTCGACAAGCCACGATGCTTCGCTAGGGACGGCTTGCACCTGTCACCCCTGGGCTTTCGGATATTGGCAAAGGCTCTTGCTACCCCCATAGTGCCTTTTTTAAGCAAGGCTCAAAAGACAAACCCACCTCCATAGGTATCACAAGGGATAAGAAACTAAGAGTAATGCTACTCAACGCCAGAAGTCTAAACCTCAAGATGCACGCACTCGAAACTCTCCTTAGCATGGAGAACATTGATATCTGTGCAGTAACAGAAACCTGGTTCAGGGCTACCGAGAGCACCCCAGCACTACCAGGTTATACCTCATACCATGCTTTTCGGCCCCAAAACTTGGGCCGAACCACAAAAGGAGGGGGATTATCGATATTCATCAAAGATACCCACACCTCCAGGTTGGTGGCAAAGCACGAAGCTTCAGAGACTATCCATGTGCAACTAACAGTGGGTAAAACTGCCTTCCAGTTTATAGCCTGCTACAGACAACCCTCCCAAACCCAGGAACCCCACTCAGCCTTTCTGAGAACACTGGAAAATATGAAGGTTTCTCCAAACACCATTATATTGGGCGACTTCAACTACCCAATCATAGACTGGGAGCATTACTCTAGCTCCAACACCCTAGCCCAAAGGTTCCTAGAATTTATAAACTCAAATGCTATGGAACAACTTGTTACCACTCCCACAAGAGGGGAAAACATACTGGACCTGATCATCACCAACATGGGGACTCTATGCTCCAGACCAGAAGTGTATCCCTCACTGGTAAGATCAGACCATAAACTAATCTCACTGGATATTCACATCCTGACCCCACCCCCTGCCCAGAAAACCACAGTGAAAAACTTCTCTAAAGCAAATTTCACACTCCTCAAAACCGAGGTGGAATCCTTCATAGTCCCCGGGCCTGTGGAAAATATGGCCCAGACCACAGAATCCTTTATAAACGCATTCTATGAACACCTTCAGGAATGCATGGATCATGCGATCCCAAATAAAACCAAGACCCAATCCTCCAAAGGCAGACGTCCTGTCTGGTGGACCCCAGTCATAATCAAACTATATAATAGAAGGAGGAAGCTACTAAATGATAGAGCAAAATCTCAAAAAGGGAAGGCATCACTGATCAGTATTAGCAAAAAACTACGGGCACTCATAAATTTGTCTAAGGTTAGCTTCGAGAGAAAAATTGCACAGGACACTAAGGATAATCACAAGGCTTTCTTTAGTTATGTTAGGAACCTGGGTGGGAATTCCCAGATATGCTCAGAATTAGTCCAAAATGACAAAAAATACACTGAACCCACAGACATTGCCAACATCCTAGCTGACAGGTTCAGCGCAAACTTCTCCCCCCCTCTCCACCAAAAGGGCAAATATCTATCCCAGCAGAGTGCTGCCCCCCCCTGACATCTCAGATGCTCAGGTAAGAGCCGCCCTCTCCAAAGCAAAAAACACAGCATCAATGGGACCAGATGGTGTCCCGGGCTGCATCCTACGTGAACTCCAAGAAGAGCTAAACCCAAACATAAAACTACTGTTCAATCTCAGCCTTACTACAGGATATGTGCCCAAAGAGTGGCATACAGAAACAGTGGTCCCTCTCCATAAAGGTGGTGCCTCAATGGATCCTGGAAACTATCGCCCCATAAACCTGACTAGCTTGGTCTGCAAAGCTATGGAAAGGATCATCATGGACCTCATAAATAAAGATATTGGGGACCTACAGACACTGGATCCTACCCAGTTCGGCTTTGTTATGGGCAGATCCTGCCTCTTAAACCTGGTTGATTTCTTTGAAACAGTCACCAAGGCCATTGACGAGGGGAAAGGTGGTCCACACAGCCTACCTGGACCTCGCAAAATCCTTTGATACAATACCCCACTCGGGCATTATAGATAAGCTCACCAGCTTAAATATAAACACCTATGTCACTAGATGGATTGCAAACTGGCTCAAGGACAGAACCCACATGGTTAGAATTGCTGGAGCCATGTCAGACTCCAAACCAGTTACAAGTGGTGTCCCACAAGGCTCAGTCCTGGGGCCTCTCTTGTTCGGTATATATTTCTCGGAGGTACAGGCCAACACGGAAGGACTGTGGCTGACCAAGTTCGCAGATGACTGCAAACTGGGTGCCATAATTGACTCTCCAGCCGACACAAGCATCCTCCAAAAGGGCCTCATAGAAACAGACAACTGGTGCCAGAGCCATGGCCTCAAGCTAAATGCCAAAAGTGTATAGTCATCCCCTTTGGCAAAAACAAAGTGCCCACAAATTACCACAGAGGTGGTAATCCATTAAGTACAGAAGAAGTAATTAGGGACCTGGGGACCCAAGTTGATAGCAATCTCTCATTTGACAACCACGTGGCCAAAGTGGTTAGAAAAACATTTTATATAGCCCACCTAATCATGAAGGGATTCACATCTAGATCAGGGGAGGTCATCATGCCTCTTTACTCATCCCTCATCAGGCCCATAATTGAGTACAATGCCCCTTTTGGGATGTACCTTACCAGACACCTGCAGCAACTGGAAAGACCCCAAAAGTACCTCACCAAGAGGATCAAAGGGCTCAAACAGATGCCATATGCTGCCCGGTTAAAGAAACTCCAGCTCTACTCAGTGGCATACCACCTGTTCAGAGGCGATCTGTGCCTGACATATAAAGCTATGTCCAACCCGGAATTAATGGACATGCTGTACCTCAGAAAATCCACATCCCATCGATCTACGCGCTCAAGAGACTTGAACCTCAGCACTGAAATAAATAGGACATGCTGGAGGGACAGATTCATGACCCAGAGGCTCCCTTCACTCTGGAATAAAATCCCAGTCCAGGTTAGGCAGAGTCCCTCATTGACTCTCTTCAAGAGGAATCTTGATGAGTGGATGGGAGATCGTAGGTTTACCCTGGGTATCACTTCTGTGTCACTGTTAGACAGAGGCACAGTATACTAACCTCGAAAAAGGGCATAGCAAAATAAATTTAAAATGGGTTGCGAAAGCCAAACACATTCTGGCTAGGCTTATAAATGCCCTAGGGCAGAAAGCCTAGTATGAACCTATGAACCTATGAATAGATCATTCAAGGTGAAAGTAGGCACCACAACCTCTGAATGGTTCTCTTACAAAAGGAGTCCCCCAGGGTTCCACTTTAGCCTCTATGCATTTTTCAGTATTTATCAACAAACTCCCATCTGATCATCCTCAGATACCCATAATGCTATATGCAGATGCCATTGCCATCTTCAGGTCAAACAAATCCCACTCTGTTATACAAACTCGGTTCTAACACCTATAAACACTCCACCATTGGCTAATGGTCCTTAAACTTATATTCATTCCCTCAAAAACAAAAGCAAGGCTATTTGAAACCAAGCAAAAATATACAAAGCACTCAGCTTCCTTAATATTAATGATGCTGACAATCCCACCATAGAAACCACCACATCCTTGAAATACCTTGGCATTTGGCTATACGGGTCTCTTAACTTTCAACTAAACATTCAAAATATATGCAAAAGATCAACACACTACTGTTCTGAGTAAACAAGCTATCACTTCTTCAATCCAAGCCAGCCAAAGCTGCCATAGGCAAAATCATACTCTTATCCGACTCTAAATACTATTCCGAAACTGGTACAAAAACTGCTAAGGCTGCTACTCGTGAAACACTCGTCTTTATTTAAACCAAAATATAAAAAACATTTTTCGTCCTAACCCAATGCTCGGACTTCTTCAGAAATTCTAATACAGACATCTTGAAGCATCCAATATTTATAAACTCATTTAAAAAACCCGCCAACAGGCTAATTAGCAAAACAGGCTCTCTTAAAGGTATATTGACCTAAAACCTACAACTATTACTAAATACCATCAAAAAATTAATGAAATCGATACATGGCAATAATAAAAATAATAAAATTCATAATAATAAAATTCCCCTTCTCTTGTTTGTTTGTAATTCATACTTATAGAATTATAAAAATACTTTACAAATGTATATACAAACTTACATATCCTCACTACCAGTATGTTTTACCTCACTACTTGTTGTATAAGACAAATGTTTAAAACAAGATCAAACATATGTATAAAAACCTCGGTCATCTCTCCAAACTCTTTAATTTGAGCAATTGTTTTGGGCTTTAAGCCAGGTCAATTACAACCCTCAGAGAATATCAGAGTGGTAGATAATAATAATGTTTGTTTACCTACTTATGCCAATGTACTTACATCGAACAATCTGAACCAGCAAGGGTTGGGTAATGCTACACATATGCCTAATATGAGAGATTGGCTAACTGCTTCTGTGAATTTGCATGTGTTAAATCAACAGTCTCAAATTGTGGATGAAGACAATGATAGTAGACAGCAACCATTACCTAATCTTTTAAGTACATTAGATCAACACATGTTAAAATATAAAAAAATTATGCTTGGAGATCGAATATTTCAGTGAATGCATAAAATTGGGGATAGTTCCTAAAGGTCTAAGGACATGGCATTACCCTTATGGTTTGACACCGGGGTTCAGTTTTTCATCAGGAGTTGATGAAACATTTTAACCAGCAAGGTTTGGGTATGTTACAAATTATAATTGATCAATATACCCTGATTAACAAAAGCTTGGAACAATATATTTCCCAATTGGACTGCCAAATTAAACAACATGTAGATTTTTTGAGGTACAAGTATGAATATATTCACTGCTTTCATAGTATAGAGCAGCACATTGAGAAAATCAGACATTATAAACTGAAAAAATTACAAAGAGATCAAAAGCAATATGCTTTGGGCACTGCTTACCCTGCACCATCAAAATTTCAATTCCCATTAGAGCTAATTCCCAGTGGGGTAAATAGTATAATGGAGGAGAATATAACCAACGAGGAGTTTCATGAGGTAAATATTTCATCACATGAGGATGAGGGGCCGAGTACCAGTGCCGATTTGGCAGACAACAATGGAGAAATAAGGAAAAGTGAAAGAATCAAGGCTCGTAATATTAATAAGAATAATAATAATTATAACAATAATTTTAGAGAAAACCAACAAGATATTGTCTCCAATTCTAGGCAGGGTTTTCCGAGACGGAACCAGAAGAGGAACTGGAACAGGAGGAAGAACAACAACAGCAGGAGATAGTTGTTTTGAGTCCCCAATTTCCACCATGTGAAATGGTTCAAAACACTAAAAAGGATTTTTTAGTATATAATTTTTCATCATTTCAAGTGACTGAACGCTTGGTGGATATTTTATCTAGAGGTCAAACTTTTGTTCCATCTACCAGAATGAATTTGTTAGAAACGTTATGTGATGTTAAGTTATTTGTTAGGAAACTCAATTTCAAATTACTGTTTTATGAGCAATCAACATGTGAACATTCATTGAGAATATCAAGTTGTTTCAATCCCCCATTACACAATACCTTAAGCATGTTCGAAAGGGTATGTGAGGTAGATTTGAGGAGATTGGGTTGTTCAAAATTAGATTAAATTTTCATCTGACGTTGGAAGAAAAAGAGGAATTGGAGTCATTGATGGCAGCTGACGTTAGAGTAATGAACCCTGATAAGGGAGGGGGATTGGTGATTATGGATACACCACTCTACAAGGAAAAGGTCTTAGACATTTTGACCAGTGAAGCATATGCACCATCTTCGATGAATGAGTATAACAAATCTATGCAATTTATAAAAAGTTTCTTTAATGAGTTATTCATTGAAGTGAGAATTGATGTGCATTTGTATAATTATTTGGTGATGCAAACTCCAAAAGTTCCTTATATGTTTGGTGTACCAAAAATACATAAGTGTATTAACAATCCCCCCCTCCATCCTATAGTGGATGGAAGAGGTTCAGCCACCTATGCATGTGCAAAATTTCTGGATAGTGTATTGAAAAAATATGTTAGTACAGAAGAATGGATCATTAAGGATTCTTGGGTTTTTTTAGACAAAATTAATAAATTTCCTTATTGTCATACTAATAATTTTATGACAGTTGACATCAAAGAGTTGTATACCAGCATTCCACATAGCATAGGAGTTGAATGGGTAACTATTAGAATGAGACAAAAGGGAGCATCAACAGAGGAAGTCAGCTTGGTTCAGGAATTCCTTGACGTGGTTTTAACTTATAATTTCATAATGTTTGAACGTCAGTTGTATATCCAGAGGGAAGGGGTAGCCATGGGCTCCCCATGTGGGGCCAGTTTCGCTAATATGGTTTTATCATATTGGGAAAATAATATATTATTTAAGAATAGTATGTACATGGCTCAAGTCAAGTTTTATGCTAGATTTATTGATGATATCTTCATCATTTTTGACGGAGATGGTGAGGTAGCCAAAAACTTATTGAAGACATTTAATGTTTCAACTGAGTTTTTGCATTTTACATACACATTTAGTCACAGCTCAATTTCTTTTTTGGACATAAATTTGATTAAAAACAAAGTTTTACAACAATATGAAGCTAATATCTATAGGAAACCCACTTATTCAAACAAGTTTCTACATTACTTAAGTGCACATCAGATGCATCAGAAGAAGTCCGTGGTTAAGGGCCAATTGGTGTGAGTGGCACGTATGATTACGTTGGACATGGCCTTTATAGAGGAATGTAACAATTTAAAACAAATGTTTATAAACAGAGCATACCCTGTTTCATTTATAGATAATCTAATAAATGAAGTAACATCAAAAAGGTACACAGGTACATATAAACCTATTCTGAAAAAACAGGAAAATCCACAATCGACAGAAGGAAGGTTGACGACTGCAGGTATGAACTGCATCGACAGACAGAGTAATAAAAATGGTTTGGTTAATTTTAATCTGAGTTGTATATTAAGATTTTCCTTGGATCATGGTCACATCAGGAACATTCTAGAGAAAAATTGGGGTCTGATATGTGACGATAATTTGGTAGGGGGTAAGTTAGGAGCCTCATTGAAGATCACATGGAAAAGGGGCCCGAATTTCAAGGATTGGATGCATAAATGTGGGACCAAATTTTCTTTTAAAATGAGAGCGGGTATGACACAATGTGGTTGTTGTTCCTATTGCCATTTGATGGCGTCAGGAGTAAATACGACAATTAATGGATATAGAGTGTACACTAGGGAGAAATTTGATTGTAACACGAAAGGGGTGGTGTATGTGGCAATCTGTCGCAGTTGTCCAGCCTTTTACGTGGGAAAGACTGAGAGAAAGTTTAAAGAATGGGTTTACGAACATCAAAGAGATATTAGGTTACATAAGGAAGACAATGCACTTGCTAGACATGTTATGAGTTTCCCTGAACATAAATTTCAATTTAGGGTACTTGTGCAAGTCAAAAAAGACATCAGAGGAGGTCCATATGGTCTATTCCTCGAAAAGATAGAATTGTTATGGCAACTTAAACTTAATGCTTTCGTTAGTCCGGGTCTCAATGAAAAATGTTCACTTATGTGTTTGCTCAAATTAAAGAGTTTGGAGAGATGACCGAGGTTTTTATACATATGTTTGATCTTGTTTTAAACATTTGTCTTATACAACAAGTAGTGAGGAAAAACATATTGGTAGTGAGAATATGTAAGTTTGTATATACATTTGTAAAGTATTTTTATAATTCTATAAGTATGAATTACAAACATACAAGAGAAGGGGAATTTTATTATTATGAATTTTATTATTTTTATTATTGCCATGTATCGATTTCATTAAATTTTTTGATGGTATTTTAGTAATAGTTGTAGGTTTTAGGTCAATATACCTTTAAGAGAGCCTGTTTTGCTGATTAGCCTGTTGGCGGGCTTTTTAAATGAGTTTATAAATATTGGATGCTTCAAGATGTCTGTATTAGAGTTTCTGAAGAAGTCCGAGCACTGGGTTAGGACGAAAAATGTTTTTTATATTTTGGCATTTAAATAAAGATGAGTATTTCACGAGTAGCAGCCTTAGCATTTTTTGTTCCAAAATCATACTCTTATCTCAACTTGAATATGGACTACCCACTATAGATACAGCCTCAAAATGAAATGTCAACACCTTATAAACCATCTCCAATAAAATCAGCTGGTTAATTAATAACTCCCCTAATAAAAAACACTACTGCCTAACTTTCGGCAAAGCTAAAATGCTCCCAGTACATTTGAGAGCCAGCCTCCTATTAGGATCACTAATTCACAATGCCTTTTCTCCTGCGACATTGTCCCATCTTACTCATAAACTTTTTACTAAAACCCTATTGCACTGACCATGCATTCTCCATCCTAGCATCTAATCTATGAAACTCCTCTCTCAATCTGAGACATCTAAATGTACTCTGACTTCAGACAACAGCTCAAGAAACACCACTTCACCCAAGCAAAGTACAGCTGCTCTCACCCAAGTCATGTTACATCATCCCTTCAACCCTCTCACACACCCCTTTATCTCTGTTTCATCCTTCCTTATCTCATCCTGTCATCCCCTTTACTTACTGACTGTCATTCACCCTACTTCCCTCTTGTCTTTGCATCACTCTCTTACTTCTTCTCTTTTCTACTGCTCTCCCCACTGCATGCCTCTCACATCTTTTCTCTGTCTTGTCCCCATGGTATCCTTTCTTGCAGCTATTTGCATCTTCTAATGTCTTCATACCTCACTATATATTGAAATGCTGCCATTTAAGCCATTTGGGCTGTCTTATTCATATAGCTCTGTTAAGCATAATTCCATTTTTCCATTAATGTTACGACATTGTTAACTTCTTCTTGAACTAAATGTTGTAGTATATGCACACTTGTATCTGTAGATATGTATACTCATTTGTTTTTTGGCATATCCGTGTATCTGTCAATATGTTTTGTTAATTTCTTATATGATCCTATTCATCCAAACAGTGCCTGCAAATGGTCCATTGCACTACCCCAGTAAGAAAGTATAATCAAATAAATAAACCAGGTTAGGAAAGTACACTATATTTCTTGAAGGGTGAGAAGTTCAAGCTCTGTTAGATTCTAGAAACATGATTACCCTTGTCAACAGTCCCTTTATAAGTAAGAATGTTAGCAAACAAAAGGTGATGGTGATAGGTACTCACAGTGTTAAAAATTAATGTCTAATCACATCTGTGGAAATTCAAACAATTGTACGAAACCATTTGCATCCTGAAGTTCTGAATTTGACTTAATTTACATTTAATTTAATTTAATTTAAATTTTAATTGATTCCTAAGAAGAAGAAGAAGAATTTTAATTGATTCCTAATTTGACTCAAAAAGAAATTTTTTTCCAGTTTTAAGCAGTATGAAATATGTGGGAAAAAAGAGGATCTATAGTTCCTGTATGATAGCCTGGAATGCCTAATAGAAAGGTGACAAAGCAGCAACTTAATGCACCCATCTAGTATAAAATTTGGATGTGGAGGACAAGACAATGACACTCAAGTTCCAACATCAAAGCTATGAAAAGGCAATTAGCACAAAAGTTACAAAAGGATCTAGAATTTGTTTGTTTGTTTGGTTATGATTAATGGTAAGAAAGGATGCTGTATATTGTTAGAAACTTGTCCCACTGACAAATCAGAAAACCATGATACTGCAAGTTATGTCAAAACAGCAACTGAAGGAGAACTGATTAGAACAGTCTAACGTAAACATCAGTACAACACTAAAGTCTGTACAGAGGCTTATAAAACATGGTAGTATAGAAACAGAGAGGGCAAAACAGAGGAAGGACTCATAAGAGATTATCCTTAGAGCAAAGACATTGCTGTGGGTACTAAATTGAGATAAGAAGGAAAATGTTCAGTTTTAAGCCTATTTCTGTTAAATGGGATGAGATGTCTAAGGAACATAAGAATTTTCACGAGCATATACAGATACCAGAAAAAAAGCAGAAGAAGATTTATGTCCAAAATTACATTTTGTGGTTGAAGACATAGATACTTCCCAGTTGCAGCATATTTAGAAGAAGCTATACATTCCAACTCAAATCAAACTGGTGAAGAAAGTAATTGGCATATACAGGTTAGTCATGCACATTTTAAGGTAGCACAGCGGAAATATTAAATGTTAATTATTTCAACAGAGAATAGAACAAACATTTCAGGCAGAGATAGTAAACAGGATGTTCTTGTTACTTAGTATTCCCTAAATGGTCTTTAATCTAGATTACTTAAAGATAGGGAGGAAAATCTGCATCAGTTGTCAGTGCCAAAACCTTACACGACTGGAGAGGGATAAAACTAAACCAAAAGTCTTAACCATATTATTTTATTGTTTAAGTAAAATGAAATAAATTGAAAATGTCTGTGATTCCATCCTGGATTTAGGAGTCCATTAACTCCTATGTAATTATACAACTGCCATGTAATACATTGCAATGGGTATTTTAAGGACAATCAAAACATCTGACAAAGTACATAAGTACATACAATTATAATGAAGTATGCTACAACATTTCAAGAGCAGCACCCTCATATAAAGCTAAAGTTATTATTACTGCCAAAGAACCAATACAGTGGGTATCCCTAAAGCGATACTTCTTGATCAAGGCATATCCTTTTTATAGTAATGGTTTTGCATCACCTGTGCTATGTCAATGTATCACTCTGACACCAACAGTTTAGTAGTCAGGCTTAATAAAACGCAATACTTTAGCTGATAGGTTCAGTAAAACACTGACATTCATGTTAAGAAAAATAACTGATAGTAGATGATTAACAACTGGTACAAGTTATATTATTTGTTAGTTGCTGTAAGAAATGTGCCATGAGCTTCAACTGAGTTAGCAACATTTGAAATCTTGTATGTCAGGCATGTCAAATGTCAGCTTACTATTACCTGAGAAACAATAAAGTAAGAAAATACACCATTTATATTTGTGATAGAACATTATATTACTTTATAGGCTAGAGTGAAGATGGTTATGCCCATAGCAAGGGAGGACATGCAGAATTCCCAAGAGATGCAACAAAGCACCTATAATAAGAATGTCTGAGTATTTAATCTAGGGGAATCATATGTATTAATATGCTCAACAGAGAACAAAATTCTAGATAAGTGGTAAGGCTCCTTTTAAGTGGTAAAATGCAGTGAATTACAAAGAGCAACAATCAGAAAACCCAACAATACTTCAAATATATCACATTAATGTACTTTATGCTATGAAATTAAGTAGAAAGTTCTGTGGTTAGATTGGAAGCTGAAATTTATACAGGAGAAACATAGAATCTCTACCGGAAGTACGGCTGGAAGACTACTTGTCAAAGCTACAAAATTGGAAATAAGAACATTTCTACTATAGAACAAAGGGATGTTCTTAGAAAAGACTAGAAAAGCTAAGCTGATGGAACACATAAACAACATCAAGAATGCAGGCTCTTGGTGGTCCAGCAGCAGTAATACTGGCATAATATGCTCATAGCCTTGGGTTCAAGTCCCAAATCAAATAGTGCCTAAGCAGTAGACCTTCTTTGTATTTGTGTGTGTGTGTGTGTGTGTGTGTGTGTGTGTGTGTGTGTGTGTGTGTGTGTGTGTGTGTGTGTGTGTGTGTGGGTGTGTGTGTGTGTGTGTTTGCAATTTTACTTTGATCACCAAGCCAAGGGATCCTTAGTTGAAAGTGTGGGGATTTAAAGGGCAAACTCAACACCTATCTGTCCAGAGGTTCTTGCTGTTCCAGTGAAAGTGACTGTGGTAAGGTAAGCTGGAGGTCTTGCATTCAGTGTACAAATGAGAGCTATTGATATTCTTTTACTTATATGATTTAAACAGTGCCAAAGCAGAGGGCATTCTCTGTATCTTGTGTGTGTGTGTGTGTGTGTGTGTGTGTGTGTGTGTGTGTGTGTGTGTGTGTATGTGTTTACTTGTAATTTAATGTGGATCACAATGATAGGTGCTTTCTAGCTGAAAGGAAAAGGCTCTAAAGGTAGAACTTAACACCAATCTGTACAGAGACTCTTCTTGGTCCAGTGGCAGTGACTTCACCATGGTATGCTTGAAACCTTTGTTTCAATTCCCAAATGAGAGATAATATTATCCTTTTTAGTTCTATGATTCAAAAAGGGCCTATGATTCAAAAAGTGCATAAGCAAAGGACTGTGTGTGTGTGTGTGTGTGTGTGTGTGTGTGTGTGTGTGTGTGTTTACAGAGTACCTGAGTCACACAAAGTATTAGTAGAAGATAATAAATTTATGAGTACTAGAAAAGACATGGAGTAAATGGATAAGTCCAACAGTGCTTGTTCTTTAACTTAAAATATCAGACACTGTAATAAATTCAGAAAATTAAATTGTATTTTATAACATAATAGCTATTCTATGCACAGAACTGAAAAGTTACTCGAGAGTCTATGAAAAGAAAAACAATTGATAACATTAAACCTCACAAAGTGGCATTGGCAGATGGTGCTCATCCCTCTACTAGGATTACATTTTGGTAACCCCTGAAGGTAGATTCCATTATACAGTGATTCTATTTTAGTTTCATGTAGCTCCAGTCACCTTTTAGAGACTGATGGATAAAAAAATCCTCATTCATGATTCAGTGTTGCATATCAGTGATATATTCTTCATTTAGTCGACTGGGAATATCACTTTCCAAAGCGCAAGCATTATGAATAGGGCAAGCCAGGCTTCTATGTAAATGCTAAAAAGTGTAAAATGAGCATGATGAAAATCAAGTGTTTGGGATACCATGAGAAAACGTGTGGTAAGCCCTCACCTAGAAAACAACAGTCTACAAAAACTTCTTCAGTAAAAGACAGGTGAAGGATTTCCTTGCGCTCGTTGGGTACTACAGAAAAATCTGTACTTAATTCTGCAATTAATGCCTTTTTTGATGGATAACAGAAAAGATGAAGGCCCTATCAAATTGCAGTGGATACAGCAATTAATGAACTGGAAAAACTATAATGGTTTGAACCAGTGTTTTTGACTCCTACTTTTACTACAGAATTTATTTCAAATACTGATGCAACAGAAATAGATTTAGGAGCTGTATTCTCCTAGAATATTCCTGGTGAGAAGCATCCTGTTTTCTATACTATTAAAAAGTAAAGTAGTTGTTGTTTGTCTTTTAGCTTTTCCCGGAAAGGGGTCGCCACAGCTGAACTCCGGTCCGCTAATGATTGGCAGTAGATTTTTACAAAACGCTAAGGTGCCAGCTCGATGCCCAACCTTAAACGAAGGCATGCCCATTTACGCTGCATGTCTTTTGAATGCTACCTGACCATGTGGAGGACATGCAGACTCCTCACAGAAGGCACTCCCAAGCCCAGTCGAGAATCGAATGGGAGAACATCTTGCTGTGAGGTAACAACGCTAACACCGTACCACTGCGGCATCCTATTAAAAAGTAAAGTAGTGTTGAGTAAAATTTCTCAGCCATTGAAAGTGAATGTTTGGTTGTTAAGTCGGTGCTCTCTTCAGTAAAGTACTATTATTATGATTGAATGACCGGCTAAACAAAAAAGGACGTGGTGTAGCTATAATATTTAAACAGCATCTAAACATCCAGATCTTAAAATCTTCAGCTCCACAAATAGGCAATGAAGAAATAATATATACCAACCTCAAAATTAACCAAAACAAAACCATCAACATAATTGGATGCTACTTCCCACCTGGCCAAAACATCCCTCCACTAGAAAACCTCCTCAGCTGGTCTACCCACCATCTCCCCCAAGAAACTATCATCTTAGGTGATTTCAATATTGACTGGCAATCCTGTTCTGGCAACAATCCAACCCATCATGTACACCTTCATGGCTTCACCCAACTAGTCCAGTCACCAACAAGGATAAATAAAAACTCTAGCAAGCACACTACCCTGGATTGGATACTAGTCAGTAAGAACCCCCAGTCATATATAACAGGCTACTTATCAGATAGCCTCAGTGATCACTCCCCAACATTCCTGCTCAAAAAATACCTGTACCAAGCTAAACCTGTCATCTATCGTCAAATACGTAAAAAAATAAACTTTAACCCACTCACATTCATCTCATCCCTCAAAGAATGTAACTGGCATGCTCTAAAGTACCTCAGTCTAGATGACGCAGTTGAATTTTTTAATACTACCTTCCTGAACATCCTTAATTACCATGCCCCCATAAGATTTTCCAGAACCAAAGCACAACCCTCCCCATGGCTACAGAAAACCACTAAGTCAGAAATGAAAAACAGGGGTAAAGCCTGGGAGCACTAGCACAAAACCAAAACCCCCGCAACTAGACAGAAATTCCTAGAACTACGCAATAGAGTCAAAAAGCTAATAAAACGGGACAAATTCCAATACTACCAGTCTGCCCTAGACTCCTCACAACACAGCCCCAAGCAATTCTGGTCCTCCATAAACTCCATCCTCCACCCAGGTAAAGTCAGTACCCCTCCTCCTAACATCCCTCACTCCTCAGAAAATATTGCTACCTCATTCAACACACACTTCACCCAAACCATACTATCACTAGCTAAACAACACAACCCCTCCCTCCAACCCACACCTTCAACTAGAAATCTCCCACTGCCTTCTCTTTTTCTCCTGTACCTACCTCCAACATAAAAAAACTCTTAACTAAACTTAAACCCACCAAATTAGCAGCAGACAACCTCCCAAGTGAATACCTACAAATCGCAGCTGATGCTCTGGCCTACCCAGTATCCATCTTGATTAACCGATCTCTGTCAGAAAGTTACGTTCCCACATTTTGGAAAGTCTCACATATAATTCCCCTCCACAAAGGCGGACCCTCTGCAGAACTAACAAATTACCGCCCCATAGCTATTCTCTCTCCACTCTCCAAAATACTAGAGAGATGCATACACTCTCAGGTCTCACACTACCTCCTTACTAACAACCTCCTTTCCAGTACTCAGCATGGTTTCCGACCAAACCATAGCACCATCATTGCCTTACTCTCCTTTACTAACACTATCCTTCAGCATAAAAACAATGGCTATCTCTCCTCTGCTACTTTCCTAGACCTAGCTAAAACATTTGACATGGTCCCACACAAACAACTTATCTCTGTCTTCAATAACCTATCCTTCTCACAATCAGTCACCAACTGGTTTCAAAGTTACCTGTCTGACCGCCAACAATCCATTGTATGGCAGAATGACATATCTCCCCAACTACCTGTCTCCATAGGGGTTCCCAAGGATCCATCCTTGGACCCCTACTTTTCTCTGTTTACACCAATTATCTAGCCTCTGCCACCAAACATGGCACGCTCATCCAATACGCAGATGACTCAACCATCATCTGCTCAGCCCAGTCCCTACCCAAACTGCAAAAAGTCACACAGGAAGCCTTTTCCTCTGTTGAAACATGGTTATCTGATGCCCAATTAATACTCAACCCAAACAAAACTAAACTACTCATCTTCCAACCCACCAAACATACTCAAAACAACTCTCACTTTAACATCACAGCAAAAGACAACACCACTATATACCCAACTGAACACACCAAATTGCTAGGAGTGGAAATAGACAATAAACTAAAATTTGACATTCACATATCCATGACCATAAAAAAAGTCCACAAAAAACTAGGAGCATTATACAGAAATAAACAATTTCTCACCAAAGCAGCAAAGATTTCAATACCAAATTCCTACTTTATCTCCACACTACTTTATGCCTCTCCAGTATATACCAACCTAAGGCAATGTGATCTAAACAAGCTAGAGACCTGCTACAACAAAATCGCCAAATTCACCACAGGGGCATCCTACCATAGTCACCACTGTCTCTCACTTGCTGAACTGGGCTGGCTTGAACTCCCTCACCTCCTTCAGTGGTATCAACTCTCACTCGACCACAAACTAGTAAACCATCCACTAAATGTCCCATCCCTCCAAAATCTACTCCAACCCTATCGCACCACCAGACCACTAAGATCCAGCAACAAAAATCACTTGCAGATCACTAAAGCCAATAACTCTGCTGGTGAAGCACTATTCTCTTGCGCCATAGCCAAATTATGGAACTCACTCCCACCCACAATTACCTCCGTACCATCATGCACCAACTTCAAAACTTTATTAAAAGCGCACCTAAAACATGCTGGCTATGCCCTTGCAACTCCCACTCTAATATCATCCACCCCATCCAACTACTACCTTTCTTTCACCTCCACTAACTACCTTGATGATAGCAAGATCAGATGCTCATAAGCCTAGTACTTATTATACAGCAGGAACTTCTCATTGTTACATTTGTTAAAGCCTGTTATGTACTTCACAGATAAAGATTCTAGTTGTCTACTGATGTACTATGTTCTTCATCTGTAAATATGTTGTAAGTAATTTCTATGTTAAATTGTTAATCGCTATGTAATCCAATGTAACTACTGTCTGTTTATTTTACTGTGGAGCTTTTCTCCCCGGGCCTCCGCTGAAAATGGACCCACGTCCAGTCGGACACTCCCGGTCAACAAATTTAAATAAATAAAATAAATAAATAATTATTATTAGGCAGAAATTTTAACGTAATTACAAATTATGCCCAATTACAATGACTTTGTAACAGTGCGATGTCAAATCCTAAGTTGTGCCTCTGGACATTGTCACTCTAAACCTTTCAATTTACTTTTCCATCACAGACCCATACTGCCTAATGGCAAAGAATATGGGGTATCCAGGTCATCTCACAACCATTACTTAGGAACTTGGATGCAATAGATTGAATAATAAGACACTGAGTAGATATTAGTCCTGCATTAATGTCATTAGCCTAAAATAGCAGATGAGGAAGTCGATTCTACTTCTGGGAAGATGATAGTAAAGTAGCATGAGGGTTATAGGAGGAAATTCATGGTTCTTGGAG